>NW_018164918.1:37094-37686 GCF_001263595.1 Phalaenopsis equestris
TCGAGTGTCTAAGTCATCTACTGAATCAGAATATCGCGTTATGTCCTCTGCTTGTTCTGAAATCATTTGGCTTCGTGGAGTGCTGGCTGAGCTTGGTTTTCCTCAGCTTGAGTCTACTTCTCTTCATGCAGATAATACTAGTGCTATCCAGATTGCTGCAAATCCCGTTTTTCATGAACGTACGAAACACATTGAAGTGGACTGTCATTCCATTCGAGAAGCCTATGAAGATGGTGTTATATCTCTTCCTCATATCATTACTGATCTTCAAACGGCTGATATATTTACTAAAACTCTATCTCGACAATGTCATCAATTTCTTGTCAGCAAATTGATGCTTCTTGATCAGCCAGCATCAATTTGAAGGGGGATATCAATCAGGAATAAAAGAAATCATAATAAAGAGTTTCCTTCTTCGCAATAATGCAAAGAAGGAAATATTATATTTGCACGGATTCTCTCCTTTTTAGCTGAATATTTAGATTATGAATATGTATTAATTAAGTTACTTAAATTAGATTATACTGAATATTATGTACCTAAAATAGATTGTACAAACTACTATTTATTGGAATGAAAGCAAAGGAAAAGG
>NW_018164918.1:37753-76762 GCF_001263595.1 Phalaenopsis equestris
GCTGAACCCTCTCTGGAGTGTCGAAATCTTGCTACAGTGCCTTGTCGTTCTTGCAGTATGGAGTATCGAATCCCCTTGACTGTCGAACTCCCTGTATCCAAGAATTCTTGTTGGCTGAGGAAGAATGCCAACTGCTTCTTCCTGCTACAACTGAATGACTGCAGAACCACACCTTGGTGGCCCGTGAGATGGAGTGCCCAAGAATTCCTTGTTGCTGGACAGAAGTGTTGAACTCCTTTCTGTTGAATTTGGCGTGGAGTACATATCTTTCTCAACCCGAACTCCCTCCTCCGAGAACCTTGATTGCCCAAATTCTACTATAGCCAAGAAAACAAGGCTGCTAAATCCTGCTGGCTGAAGAACTACCTGCTTATCCTCTTCAGCCGAATGAAACAGAAAGAACCACAACAGGCAAGTAGTAAACAGGGAAAACAAGGAGAAATAATGCAGGAAATGAAATGCAATAACACAAACACAAGAGAACAACCAATTACGTGGTTTGGTCCATAGACCTACATCCACAGGAGGCAATCACCAACAAATACACTAAGACAAAGAAAAATTACAGATTTTTTACATCAAGGAATGAACACTCCTCTAGATTTCTCCTTCTCGAAAGTACCTCAATACAAGATCTAAAACTCCTCCCTTAATCCTTGAAGCCTCTTCCCTTCTTCTTCTTCTTGGACTGATTTCCTTCCCCTTCTTGGTCTTTTTGGTCTTCTTTCTATCTTACTCCTTGTAGTGGCCTCTCCTCTCTACAAGCCTATCTTCTTCTTTTGTAGTAGACTCCTCCTACTTTCCTACAAGCATTCCTCATCTATTTATAGATGAGACCCCCCCAAGTAGATCATAGAAGTTCACAAGGAAATCACAAGTATGCCATTACCTTTAATTTATCAATTGGGAGTCATATATAACATATCTCCAGCGGACTAATCATAATTAGTTTTCTTAAATAGTTTTCTCTATATCCCTTGCGGGTAGATGTACCCTATAATGGATGGCTGGGGGATTCTCTTTGAGAAGTTGCTTTATCTGGATGAATTATGCTGGCTTAGAGTCAGAGCAATGAATAAAGTTGAGATTTAGTTGTAGAATATCTCAAATTGGCGCCGTTTATGGGAATCCCAACCACGATAATGACAATCGACAAGTTCGACATCGAGAAATTCACCGGGGGCAGTCAAGGGGATTTGATGCTCCAGACAACAAAAAGGACAATGCACTGTAGCAAGATCTCGACACTCCAGTGAGGGTTCGACAACCCAGGTTCGGCTACACAGGGAGGAGTTCTTTGGAATTTTGTAGGTGTCCGACGGGGCAAGTTTCTCAACAATTGGCGCCGTCTGTGGGAATCCCAACCACGATAATGACAACCGCCAAGTTTGACATCGAGAAATTTATCGGGAAGAACGACTTCGACCTGTGGAGAGTGAAGATGAAAACTCTGTTGGTGCAGCAAGGCGTTGTAGAAACCTTGCAAGGCCCAGCGGCATTGCCGGCCGACATGACCGAGAAAGAAAAGAACGAGATTCTGGATAGGGCTTATAGTTTGATAATCTTGAGCCTTGGCGATAAAGTTCTGAAGGAAGTTTCGAAGGAGACGACGACTCAAACGCTCTGTGCCAAACTCGAGCTACCTATTTGAAGAAATCTTTGGCTAACAGGCTCTTCTTGAAGCCTATATTCCTTCAAGATGCACGAAGACAAATCAATTTCAGAGCAGATTTACGAGTTCAACAAGATCATAGATGATCTTGAAAACATCGAGTCAAGATGAATGACGAGGACAAGTAACTACTGTTGCTGAACTCCATTTCTAAGAGCTACGAGCATTTCAAAGATGCGATGCTCTATGGAATGGTGCAAACAATTTCTCTGGAAGAGGTTCAAGCGCTGATTAGAGCCAAAGAACTCCAAAAAAAACATGAGATGGACAAAGAAATCAACGGAGACAGTCTTACTATTAGAGATAGATCGAACAAGAAAGATTCAAGAAACGGTCAGAGAAGATTGAGATCAAGAAAGGAGGGCGGAAATCAGTCATCAAAAGGATCTTTTAAGTGTTATCATTGTCACAAGGATGATCACTTTAAGAGGAACTGTCCTGACAGAAAGAATAAATATCAAGAAAATCCTAAAGTTCCTGGAGAAGCAAGCATAACCTCGGACGACTATGATTTAGCTGAAGCTCTGGTGATCACCGAATTAAAATCCAACAAGGAGTGAATCCTTGACTCGGGGTACTCTTTCCACATGTGTCCTCATATGGACTGGTTCGAGACACTGCAACTGTCAAATGGTGGGTCCGTACTACTTGGAGATAACAAGGATTGCAGCAGGGTGGTCGGCAGTGGAACAATCAGAATAAAGATGTTCGATGGAGCCGAAAGAATATTGCAACATGTCAGGTACGTACCGGAACTCAAAAGAAATCTGATTTCTTTAGGTATGTTAGAGACAAGCGGATACTCATTTAAGATGAAAAATGGTCATATCAGAGTAACTAAATGTTCTCGTATCGTCGTGAAAGGAGTAATGAAAAAAGGACAATATTCTCTAATCGGAAGAACTGTGATTGTTAAGTTTATGAACTGTTTGGACTTAGTAGACTCAACCAAGAGCTAAGGGCCCCTCGTGATAAAGGAGGAGGAGTCTACTACAAGAAAGAAGATAGAAAGAAAAGAAGATAGACTTGTAGAGGGGAGAGGCCACTACAAGGAGGAAGATAGAAAATAGACCAAGAAGACCAAGTAGGGTAAGGAAATTAGTCCAAGAAGAAGAAGAAGAGAAGATACTTCAAGAATTGAGGGAGGAGTTAGAGATTTTGTATCGATGTTGTTTCAAGAGGAAGAGATCTAGAGGAGTGTTCATTCCTTGATGTAAAAAGTTTGTAATTCTTCTTTGTCTTAGTGTATTTGTTGGCGATTCCTCCACTGGATGTAGGTCTATGGACCGAACCACGTAATTAAGGGTGTAAACGAGGCTCGTGTTCGACTCGCTTATATTTCGAGCTCAAAAAGCGTGTTTGTGTTTGACTCGTTTGCTTAAGGAGTCGAACACGAGCTGTTCACGAACAAAGAGTCCTTTTAACAGCCCTAATCATGTAGCCATAAGACAATAAGGGTTTGAACAAGATTTAAATATTATTATTTATATTAAAACATCATTTGAATCTAATTTAATAATTTTTATTCTATTTTCTTAATCAATATTTTAATTGATTATAAATCTTTGTAGTCTTGTAGTGAATTAGATTTTTTTAAAATACTACTTATATATATGTATATATATATAAACTTGATGAGTAGTATTTTTACTAATGACATAACAAAAAAAATATGTAGGGATAAATTTAAAACTGAATTATGAGACATAATGCTTTTTAAAATCAAAGAGATGAACACGAGCTTCTCAACGAGCCGAACACGAGCTGTTCGCGAACAACGAGTCGTTTTGACAGCCCTACACGTAATTGGTTGTTCTCTTGTGTTTGTGTTCTTGCATTTCATTTCCTGCATTATTTCTTCCTGTTTTTCCTGTTTACTGCTTGCCTGTTGTGGTTCTCTCTGTTCATTCGACTGAAGAGGATAAGCAGGTAGTTCTTCAGCTAGCAGGATTTGGCAGCCTTGTTTTCTTGGCTACAGTAGAAATTGGGCAATCAAGGTTCTCGGAGGAGGGAGTTCGGGCTGAGAAAGATCTGTACTCCAGGCCAAATTTGATAGAAAGGAGTTCAACACTTCTGTCCAGCAACAAGGAATTCTTGGGCACTCCATCTCACGGGCCACCAAGGTGGGGTTCTACAGCCATTCAGTTGAGCAGGAAGAAGCAGATGACATTCTTCCTCAGCCAACAAGAATTCTTGGCTACAGGGAGTTCGGCAGTCAAGGGGATTCGATACTCTAAACCGCAAGAACGACAAGGCACTGTAGCAAGATTTCGACACTCCAGAGAGAGTTTGGCAGCCCAGGTTCGGCTACACAGGGAGGAGTTCTTTGGAATTTTGTAGGTGTCCGGCGGGGCAAGTTTCTCAACAATCAGCTAGGAAAGAACAACTGAAATGTCGAAGACACCTTTCTGTGAAGGAAAGGGAAATATCGATATCACTTGCTGCCAAATAACTCCCTGTAGAAAGGATAGAACAGCTATTTACTGAACTCCCTGCAACCAAGATCGTTGACTGCCGAACTCCCTTCTCTTGGCCGAATTCCTTAAAGCCAAGAACTTGAGCCGAATTCATTCTGTCTGAGTCGATGAATAGGATTGCAGGAGTGTCGAACTCTTTCTACCTGTAGCCGAATAACCTGTGCTGAATAGCCAAAGGAATGGAAGAACCTACTGGCTGACACCGAATAACACCTTGCTAGCTTGCAAATGCCGAAGGAGTTGCTGTAGCCAAGAAATGAAAAACACAGCAAGAAATACACGGGAAAAACAGGAAGGGAAAAATGCAGGAAGAAAGATTCAACACAAACACAAGAACACAACTAATTTACCTGGTTCGGTCCATAGACCTACATCCACGGGAGGGAATCACCAACAAATACACTGAGGCAAAGAAGAATTACACGCTTTTTACATCAAGGAATGAACACTTCTCTAGATCTCCCCTCTCGAAACTACCTCGATACAAGATCTAAAACTCCCTCAATTCTTGAAGCCTCTTCCCTTCTTCTTCTTCTTTTACTGATTTCCTTCCCCTTCTTGGTCTTCTTTCTATCTTCCTCCTTGCAGTGGTCTCTCTCCTCTACAAGCCTATCTTCTTCCCTTGTAGTAGACTCCTCCTACTTTCCTACAAGCCTTCCTCATCTATAAAATGAGGCCTCCCCAAGTAGACCATAGAAGCTCACAAGGAAATCACAAGTATGTCATTGTCTTTAATTAAATTAATCAGAGTCATATATAACATATCTCCAGCGGACTAATCATAAATAGTTTTCTCTCTATATCCCTTGGGTAGATGTACCCTATAATGGATGGCTGGGTGATTCTCTTTGAGAAGTTGCTTTATCTGGATGAATTATGCTGGCTTAGAGTCAGAGCAATGAATAAAGTTGAGATTTAGTTGTAGAATATCTCAAAAGTAAGAGTAGTGGTTCTAGCAACCTAATCATACATTACTGATTCGAATAGGAGAAGGTGAATGAACTGCATGTCTTGTTGGAATTCCGTTAGCAATGCAATTGAATGAGATGAGACACCCGGAAGGTCCAAACATGGGTTTCACCAGTTTCCTTCTTGCATCATTATAAGAGGAGTGCACCCCAGCTCCACACCCCCTCCCTTCTCTTGAAAGATCCTTCTATTCATATATATATTTTTTCTTTCCATTTTTTCATTTATGGTGATTCCAATCCTACATTCTTTGGTATTTCTATTACAATCATTTAGGAGCTTTTAATATTTGTTTTTAGTAGCATCACATGCCAACTCCAGGCCAGTGGACAAAGCATGTTATCACCTGTTTTCTTGAGAGGAAAACCATTGCCTCTGTCGCTCCAGCAAAACTCTCACTGTGCGTGGTCTTTTCTTCTTCCTCAGTCAAAGCATTTGTGCTTGAATCGACCTTAGGTGTTCCTACAAAGGCCAGTTTCTTACAATGGATACGTTGTTTGGGATGCTCCATTCTCCACTCACAGAAGCCACTTTACTGGCGACTTTGAAACCAAGGTGGTGTCTCATTATCAACCAAATTGATGACCAATAAGGATGCTAAGGCTAACACCATTCGTAATAATCTGATAACCTCAACTGGTGGCACTTATGTCGTGGTAGATGATGATGATCTATTGAAGAGGAGACTAAGTAAGATGTAGAGTTAATGTGATCCCTGGTGGTGATGTTTTTGAAACTATGAAGAGTTTGTTATGGTAGAGATTGATATCTCTGGTCCATTCTCTACACCCCCCACTCTGCATCCTCCCACTTGATTGAAAATATCTAGTCTTTGAGGAAAACAAAATGTGGACTAGCCCTCATAGTGTTGTCCTTCACAAGTTATGCTAGCTAACAAGTTTGGGCTACTGAGCTTATTATAATGATTTCAGGAGTCAGACCAATATCCTGGAATATTGCTAGTTGAGAGCGCGAGAGAGTATGGTTGACCATAGTCATATTTGATTGTTTGTAAGAAACTTATTCTTTGGCTAGTGTGAAAGAATTGCTAGCACAGATGGTTATAATGTTCTTGAACCAAGTGGAGATCAAGCTTCTTGTAAGGCATTTCCAAACAGTGTTCCACAAAATTGATGAGATTTCCCTTTTTGTTTTAAAATTGGTGGCCACAAATATGCACGAGAGGGTGCAATGTTCGAATTCGGATGTAGTTTATCTAAAGCCCAACCTCGTACAAGTAGAGAGAATGATAGTGGATGCAACTGCTTTGCAGGAAACTTCCACATTAAAGCTGAATAAGTTTAAGAAGTATCTTTATCAATTACTTGTGGAGCAAATGCTGATCAGCAACTTTACAATGTTTCAAGAGTATTTTGTCCTGTTGTTGGGAGAGATACTTGATTTTCTAGTTGTGTATCATCATAACAAGATGGCTGGAGTTTTGCGCTTATGTGATCCAATCCACCAAACAGAAATGGTAGAGGCATAATGAGTTAGAGCAGGGAAGGAGGAAGGAGGAAGGAGGAGACGTTACAAATTCTATCCACATTTTAGGGAGGAAGAGTGTCGAAGCCATAGCAGGAAGTGCTCGTGGGTTCGGGAGGCCAAGTCGATGCCCAAGGGATTCGTGTGTGAAGGAGAAGAGGAGAGGATGAGCGACATCAAAGAGGAAGATTGGTAGCGGCAGAGGTGTGAGTAGCTCATGCGTTCTTTTGAGTGTATATGAAGGCTCACTAGAGGGAGAAGCAGAACATACGAGCGGTCGTGCAGGTGAAGCCAACGCTTGCGAAGTTGCGCACGTTTGAAGTTGGAGAAGTATCGAAGGAGAAGTACGTAGCCGATGATCCAAATGAAGGAGGAAGAAGTGCGTGAGTCTTACATGTTGGAGAGGAGTGAAGAACTCGTGTGTGTTAGAGAGGAAAAGAACTGAACCGATGCTTCTAAGTAAAGAAGAGGGTTTATTTAATATGGATTTTAAAAAAAAAAAATTAAATTGTACTTGTATTTAAATATAATATATGATTATGTTAATTAATCGTAAGAAGAATAAGCGATAGGATTGTTGGATTGGAATGAGAATGAATTGTCAATAACGAACGTGGAGGTAAGATTGGGGATTTATGTTTTAAATTAATGATTTTAATTTATTAATTGAAAGGTATTGTGCTCATGTTAATCATAATTAAGATAATTAGAAATTATCAAATATGAAAAATTAAGCATTATATATTAAAATTAGATAATTAAATGCAAATAAAAAGTTTACTTTAATGTAACCAAATCATTTAATGCGACATTTTCTATTCTTGTCAGCCATTGGAACTACACCAACCCTATCACAAATATTCATTTCGTCTTTTGTCTCTAAGTGTCAAGCCACTCATCCACTTAAGCTTTCTCATCTTTTCTCATCTCAGCAATACTCATCTCAGCAATACTTAACTTTTTTTATGCATCTCTTTTAAAGACCAACATTCTGCGCTATAGTGCATTATAAAATTTTTCTTTCAGTCTAAGCGATACTTTCTATTACACAATAGGCCCAAATGCATTCCTCCATTTCAACCAACCAACTTGAATTTTACTAATAACATCCCTATCTATATGACCATCACTTTGAACAATGGACCGGAGATATCTCAAATGTTCACACCTTTTAATGATTTGATTACCTATAGTTATAACTTTGCCACTAGAGCTACTACTACTAAAATTACATTTCATATATTCAATTTTAGATCAACTCAAACAAAGGCCTTTAGACTCTAATGTAGACTTTCCTAATTCAAGTTTTTTCTTGTACTATTTCTCTATTCTTATCCACAAGAAGGATATCATCAACAAAAAACATACACAAAGGTACATCCTCCTATACATGTCCAGCAAGAGCATCCATAACTAAAACAAGAAGGTATAGGCTTAAAGCCGATTCTTGATGTAATTCAATTGAAATAGGAAAATACTTGGTCAATCCTCCTGTTCAAACACAAGTAACAACTGACATACATATCTTTAATGATTTGAATATAAGTCATATCAACATCTTTTTTCTCTAGAATTTTCTAAAGGACTTCCCTTGAAACCTTAGCGTTAGCTTTTTCTAAATCAATAAAATCATATGTAGATCCCCCTTATTATGTTGCACTTCTCCATCAAACCTCTTAATAAATGTATAGCTTCCATGGTAGACCTGTCCGACATAAATCCAAATTGATAATGAGAAATCTTTGTATTGCATCTTAACCTATGTTCAATTTTCCTCCCCCATAATTTAAAATATGTCACATCAACTTAATATTTCTATGATTTTCACACTCTAGTGCATCCCCTTTATTCTTAAAAATGGGGACAAAAATACTCCTCCACTCCCGAGGCATCTTTTTAAATTTTTAAGATAATATTAAAGAGTTTAGTAAGCCAAGAAACTCCCAAATTTTTTAAATATTTCCACGCTTCAAAGGGGTTTCATTAAGTCCTACTGTTTTTTCACACTTAATTTTCCTTAAAACATTCTCAATTTCTTTTTTACTAATACAATGTTAAAAATAATACAGTTTATTATTATGAGAAATATTAACATTACTAAAATCGATTGTATTTTCAGAAACCTCATTTAAAGGTTTATCAAAATAGCTCACCCAACTATATTGAGTATCTTACTCTAAGAAAAGTAATTTTTGATTTTCATCTTTAATACTTGAATAAAATATTTATTTTTTTGCTTTATTTTGCTAGTTTATACATATATTTTTCATAATTTTTAGCATCTACTTTATTCTAAAGATTACTAAAACCAGAACTTCTAGCGGTCAAATTGTTCTCTAGATTCCCTACGGGTCACCTTATATTTTTTTTTTTCAGTTTTTCAAACTTTTATCTTTATACCAATTTTTATAATACAATCTCTTATATTTTATCTTTTCTTGCACATTATTATTCCACCACCAATTATTTTTATTTATAAAAAATTTTCTTTTTGATTCTCCAAATATCTTTTACAATTTGTTTAATAATGTTTGTTATTTTATCTCAAATAGAATGCGCTTCTTGATGAACATCCTAAATCTTGAAATCTTGAAGTTTACTCATAAAAATAATTTTATTTGTGTTTTTTTGGTATCCCCATTTAATTTTATGATAATGTTTGCTTATATTATTTATCTTACAACTCGTCATTTTAAAATTCATAATTAATAATCAATGTTGTACTAGATAATTAAATGCATCCTATACTTTGGTTTATATTCATCTATCGGAATCCATATTTTGAAGAATCAATTATAACCTCAAAAGTGAGGATTACTGTTTGTATTTTTTGAAATATATGAGTACTCATATTCTTATGCAATGATAATATTTTTGCTTTTTTTGATCCAATACATTTTATTTCTGTCCCCAATTCTATTGAAATCACTACAAACTTATACTTTATGGTTCTATTGGATTTATGTTCATATTATAATAATAATATTTATACTCAGCATTGTTTAAATTATTATGAATATTAAATGCTTTAAAAGTATATTAATTATTATACATGAGAATAAAATCATCATTATTAATTTAATTAAGTAAATTTAATTGTATTCCTTTAATTTATTTTTAATTGCTCTTTCATTTTATTTGGATCATATGCCGTTAATTATAGAAAATTTTGATTATCACCGTCTTGACCATCTACTTTCACCTTATTTAATCCAAATTCCGAGTTGGGTCATGAAGGTTTTGGATTAAGAAATACACTCTTATGAAGTAGTTATTTTTATTTAGGCAAATGCATGCATTTGGGATTATAGAAGAGGGTAATGTGGTTGAAAGTGAGAAAGTATTGTTTGCTATAGTTGTGAACATGAATACCCTGACGCGGATGATGAAGACGGTGATAGTTGATTCAGGAGTCCAGATTGCAGCCTAATGGAAGTGTTACAATTCATGTGGATAAGTATTTAAAGATACTCCAAGATCTGCCTCCATCTTTATTCAAGAAAACTGAAGAGCTAATGCGAATAGAGAAGATATCAGATAACATGACATGTTCAGATGAAAAAAGAGTACCTTTAGCTACATTTGTGCTGGATGGGAAAGCTTAAATGTGATGACGCGGGCAACATCAGGATAACTCAGGGGACATACCTAACATGATGGTTAGTTGGGAGGATTTTGTGGAGTTTTTCATGGAGTGGTTTGTACCCATATTTGCTCGAAGACATATACATGCCAAGTTTATCATGTTGGTGCAATAAGAGAAAACAATTATTGAGTATGAAGCAGAGTTCACTTCATTGTAAAGGCATGTAGGATTCAATCAGACAATTGTTGCCGTCATTAGGGATTGATGATTACTCACTGTTAGTGGAGTGAGCTAGAGGAATGGGGATTGATTATCAAGTTACTCAGAAACGTTATGAGATAAACAAGATGAAGAGTATTGATGAAAAAGAGTATGTTGATCAATCAAAGAGATCTAATAGGAGGAAGTCCAAGTTCAGTTTAGGTGGATTTAATAGTGTCACAACTCAGAGTAATGTAGTCAGTTGTGTCAAATGTGAAAAACAACTTAAAGATGAATGTTTAATGAGCTCTCGTACATGTTATTGGTGCCATCAGTTTCGTTACATAGCTGGATATTGCCCTCACTTAGCGAAAAAAAATTTGAAAAATAAAAATTAAGTGGAGCTCCTTCACAAAAAATTACAATTGGGCAAAGAAGGATAGTGCCTACCGTTTACAACTTCAACTCTTACTCAAGGTCAATCAAGACAGCCAATTTGATCTTAATTTTATGTCCTTATTCGTAGTGAGACGGAAAAACCTACAATTGATGTTGATATTAATATGGGCTCATGAGTGTTAAGTTTTCTCGCACATGATATGAATGTCATTCTAGTGTATTTCTATTTTGAAGAGTGCTTTTTTAGTTATGTAACTTTGCTTTAGATGTGATGTTATCTTGTTTCAGTTGATGAGGGAAGTTAGTTGAGTTATCTTATATCAGAGTTTTGTTGCACTTTTTAGTGAATATTTATGGTTAGTTCACGTGTTTCATGCAATAATTTTAAACTTGGAGTAGATTTACAAGTTTTGAAGATAAAATTTTTATGAGAGATTGTAATAACTGAAAAAATAATAAAATAGATAACATGAAATAAATAAAACTGTGTCGTTTCGAATCAATCATTGCCTCGACATATTCTTCTTAAGAGAAGGACACCACATTTGAACCAGAGGGAAGAAATGATGGTGACGTAAAGAGTTAGAGCAGGGAAGAAGGAAGGGTGACACAAACCCTGACTACATTTTAGGGAGAAAAAATATCTAAGCCATAGAAAGAAGTTCTCATGGGCTTGGGAGGTGAAGTAGACGCCGAGGCCTTAGTGTGTGAAGGAGAAGAGGGGAGTACGAGCGACACCGATGAGAAAGATTGTAGCGACAGAGGTATGAGCGGCTTGTGCGTGGTTTTGAGTGCCAAGGAAGGGTTTGCAGAGGGAGAAGAAGTAGAACACCACACGAGCAACCGTGCAGGTGAAGCCAAGGCTCATGAAGTTGGGCATGTTTGGAGTTAGAGACGTATCAGAGGAGAGGTAAGAAGTTAGCAGACGATTCGAGTGAAGGAGGAAGAAGTGTGAGAGCCATGCATGCAAGAGAGGAGTGGGAGAGCCGTGCACGCAGTAGAGGAAAAGAACTGAGTTGATGCTTATAAGTAAAGGTTAGGGTTTATTTAATTTAAATTTTTTTAAAATTAAATTGAAGTTGTATTAATTATAAGATATGTTTATGTTGATTTATGACAGGAAGAATAAACGAAAGAGTTTTTGGATTGGAATGATAGGGAATTAAAAATAGCGAATGTGGAGGTAAGATCGTAAATTAATGTTTTAAACTAAAGAATTTAGTTAATTAATTAAAATTTATTGTGCTCATATTAATTATAAATATATTAATCAGAAATTAGCAAAAATGAAATAGTAAGCATTATATATTAAAATTTGATAATTAAATGTAAATAAGAAGTTTAGTGATAAGACATAATTTAGATACTTAAATACATCTTATATCCTCATTTGGTTTCATCTATAGGAATTCACATTTTGAAGAATCAATTGCAACATAAAAAATGAGGATTATTATTTACACTTTTAGTAACGAAGTGATTACTCATGTTCTTATGCTAATATTTTATTTTTACTTTTAATCCAAATGCACTAGTTATATTAAAATCACTGCAAACTCATGATTTATGATTTTGTTAAATTTTTGTTCATATTATAGGAATGATATATTTCCTTAGTATTAATTAAATTATCATAGATATTAAATGTCATACAACTATACAAATAGAAATAAAAAGATCATCATTAGATACTGATTGTGATAGTATGTTTGCATGTGCATGATTACTACTATGAAATTCACCCATTTATGATACTTATGGGTGAACACTAAAATACTTTGCTCGTAATTACAAATGATATTAATATTGATATTGATGTACGATAATTGATATAATTTTAGACGGTGCTCTTATCACAGTTGTATATTAAATGATATAGATATATAACTGATATAATATGACATATAAAATTTTCAAATATCTTGATCGATCATATTCATAAATATTAATTATCAAATACTCTTATATTGATTTATTGTTTATATCATGTTACTGTATTTTAGGAAAATGAGTATTCAATGACTATGACTAGCTCATTGTTGTTTTAACTAACATTTTTGGTTTAATCAATTGGTTAAAAAATGAGTAATAAAAGAAGAAATGTTTATAGAAGGTGAAAACAACCTGATTTAATGCAAATTTAATTATATTTCTTTAATTTATTTTTGGTGGATCTTTCATTTAATTTGGATTATATATAGTTAGTTAGAAAATTTTGATTATCATTCTACGACCGTCTGTTCTTGCGTTAATTAATTCAAATCTTCAAGTCAGGTCATGATAGACATTGCATCGCAACGCCTCTCACTCATGCACCATATCAGTGCCTTTTGCTTGTGTTGTGTCCTAATGTTGCTTGCTTGTGCGACATCCAATCAATCTCTGTTTAGTGATATGACAGTTCGATCTGACAGTCATAGTGAGCTCAACTTTCTAGCATCACCTACAATACTGTATTTGATCGTTAACCTATATAACTTTATTTTAGCCACTTTTTATCACTATTATTTTTTATGTTTTTTTTTTGTCTTTTGGCTATATATTTTATTATTTATTTTAATGAAATGAAAGTAAATAATCTTTGTTCATTAAGACTAGCTGAAATAGTAAATGAAAGATTAAATTTTGGTAAAATTTTCAATAACATGGAATTTTAGTGATTTTTTTTTTTTTGCTGGTTGATTTTAAGTATTGAAGATATGTCTAGGATGGAGTGTCTAGAGGAACATATTATAGCTAAGGTAAATTAATTTCATTAAGTTAACCAATGTTATGAACTTTTTTATTCAATTTATTTATATTTTCTAGAAGCATTAAGTGCTTGATAAAGGACATTAATTTATATTTTCTATAAATAATTGTAAAATTCTAACATCAGAGGTTCTGTAATTTATTAGTTTATAAAAAAAATATTGCTTAATATTTTTTTTATTTGTAAGATATATACTAGTATAATTTGTAATTTTTAATTTATTGTAATTTTTTTGAGATCATATAAATTGATTCTTAATGGAGAGTCAGGACTCTCTTTGACCCAATGGGACATGCATGAGTGCGATTGAATTCATTTTTAATCATCTTTTGGGTTAAATTATACATATATCGCAGCTTGGTACTTGCGAGAAAGTTGGTGTCAATTATATCAACAAAAAAAGGTTCGATATGAGAAACTTATCTTGACAAAAGATGATAAAAATTGTGTGGCGTGTATTTTTTATGGTAATATAATTAAAAAAAATAATCATGAGCAAAACATGGTCAGAGTTAGGGGTGCCAAAACCAGAAAAAGTTGACTCGGCATGCCAACTTGACTCGAACCTTACTAAAAAATCTAGGTTCGGGTTGACTCAATTAGTTTTTAGTCGGTTTTAGGTTCTAAATTCAAACACGCTTAATTTTTGGGTTTGGTTCAGGTTGATCGACTTCTCAAAAATGAGCCGTCAACTTGAATTTAATTGGAACTTAATTAACCCAAATTTGACTCAAATAACTATTATGCATATACTAAATGGGTTATTCGGGTCGTGTTTGGGTCATTCGACTTTTGGTTAGACTTGTTGTTCCTTTTAATATTCGAGCCGGGTTAGGTCAGTCAGGTTAGGTCAAGCAGTTTCTGGTTTGGTCAAATTTTGGTCAAACCTGAACTTGACCAACGAACCCGATTTGACGCCCCTAGTTGAGGATTTCATAAATACTAAAACTTGTAACTATTCTCATCATGCAAAAGATGAGTACTTGAAGGATTTGAGAGACCAAATTAACGAAATGCCATATGATAAGATTGATGAAGTTGTGCTGGATAGCTTGGACCATCAAGACAATATTATACATCAAAATCAATTGCCTCTAGTTAAAGTTCAATGACGTATATACTTGAGAATTCTAAGGTCCAATAATCGTTGAATACCTTTCTTGCCACAATTTTTGTTGCGATGGTGAAGTAATGAAAGGATAAAATACAAAAAGAGATGGATGTTGTTAGAAAGAATATGAGATAAAGGGCCATCTATTTATTTTATTGTTGGATGTTTGATGTCGGCCTTCCCTTCATCACAATTAATTATGAAAGCTTCCCGATAGTAATTGAAGTATTTAGATAAATTGGGTCTGGGATGAAACCATCTCATTATCATGAGGTTTAGATTCCATACTTAAGAAAAGAGCTTACAACTTACAATGTCATAAAGAAGATTGTCTTAAATATGATAATCGTTGAAACCTTCTTATGGTCGATGGTTGATAATCTCATAATGTTAAAAGTTGAGTTAAACTTCTATTGAATTATGCAGGAGGAACCACATTCATAGAGTTAATGAAAAGCTTCAACATCACAGATAATTGGGAACCAGAGAAAGACGTTTTGTTTTAAAAAAAACCAGTAAGTACATTATAAAGAGTAGAAAGAAGGTGAAGGATTTTTTGTTTCTTGTGCATGCAGAAGAGCTCTGGAAGAGAATTGATTAGCGATTCATGGACAGGTTGTAGTTCATCACAAGATTGCAAAAGAAGACATCTTTCTTAACCTAAGCACAAATTACCTCTTGGTGTGGTTGGGCACTGATAATTTTGTAGAGATGCTAGAAAAAAGAAGAATTATTAGTGTTCATACAATGAGAAACAATGATCTTATTCATGGCGTTATCTTTGTTCTAGATTTATATCGTAATTTAAAAGTGTTGTACAACTTCTGGAGCATGTATATTCAAATAATCAAAGGAGGTGAATGCATAACTTTTGGATAAAATAAAAAGAAATAAATTGTACAACGAATTAAGTATCAATCAGGAATAAAAGAAATCAGACATATTAAAGAGTTTCCTTCTTCGCAATACTGCAAAGAAGGAAATATTATATTTGCATGGATTTTTTCCTTTTAGCTGAATATTTAGATTATGAATATGTATTAATTAAGTTACTTAAAATTATAAATTACCTAAAATAAATTATACAGAATATTATGTACCTAAAATAGATTGTACAGACCACTATTTATTGGAATGAAAGCAAAGAAAAATGCATTCAGCCTATTTGCTCAAAATATTGTCATGGCATCAGAGTCTGAATTATTGAAATTTTAGTTTTGTTATCTTTGTCCGATATCTTCGACTGCTTCCTCACCAGAGCGCTCGTTCTTGTCTTTGAGTTCTGCGACGTCTTCGTCCGCTTTGTTTGAGTTCTACCGCTGCTTCTAGTCGATCGACTCCCTTCGATCGGACCTCTGGTGCTGAGTTTTATGACATCTTCTCTGGTGCGGCATCTTGTTCGTCTGACATCTCGATCGGACCTCTGGTGCTGCGTCCGCATCTTTATCTTCCGGCATCTTCGGACATCTGCTTCAAGCCGATCGACTCCAATTACAAGAAATCCGTCGCTCGTTCGCTTAAAGATCGTGTCAATTTTTTCATTCTATTTTTTATTCTTCATTAAAGATCGTTCTCCTATTCTATTTTTCTATGTACCACAATAACTGATATCAGAGTTTTGTTCGGATCTGAGGAAGAATGATGATTGCAAATGAAGTGAGGGTTTCAGGGATCGAAAAATTTGATGGCACAGATTTTGATTATTAGAGGATGCAGATAGAGGAATATCTCTATGAGATGAAACTTCATCTTCCGTCATTGGAGAAAAGTCCTGAAAGGATGGATGTGACTGGATGAAATTTGTTGGATCGACAAGTTTTGAGGGTTATTCGATTGACCCTATTGAGGTCTATTGCACACAACGTCGTTAAGAAAATGACAACTGCAGATCTCATGACAGCCCTATCAGCTATGTATGAAAAGCCGTCGGTGAATAACAAATTTTACTTAATGAAGAAGTTATTCAATTTGAAGATGGTGGAAGGTGTTTCTGCTGCTCAACATCTGAATGATTTTAATACTATCACAAATCAATTGTCGTCTGTTGAAATTGATTTTGATGATGAGATACGTGCGCTGATATTGTTGGCTTCATTGCCAAATAATTGGGAAACTATGAGGATGGCAATTAGCAGTTCTGCAGTTAAATCGAAATTTAAATGTGATGATATTTGTGATTTGATTTTGGCTGAGGAGGTGCGCAGGAAAGATTCTGGCGAGATCTTAGGTTCGAGTTCGCCACTGAATGTTGATTTTAGAGGGAGATGACAGGATAAGAACTCATATAGAGGGAGATCAAAATCAAAGTCTGTCTGCTGAAATTGTGGCAAGGCTGGCCACATAAAAAGGAACTGCAGGAATCCCAATAATATGAAGAATGATAGCGCAAATGTGGTATCTGAAGAAGTACAAAATGAACTATTGTTGACAGTTCATAGTTTTGTTGATGATGGAAGTGAAGAGGATTCAGGGCATCCATTCCTATTGTTCCACAGAAAGATGGTGGAGAACCACAGAGCTATGAAGAAATCTTGCAAGATGAAAGTTCGAGCAAGTGGGAGCTAGCAGAACTTCCACCAGGGAAGAAGACATTATACAACAAGTGGGTGTACCAGGTGAAAATTGAGCTCGATGACAGTAAGAGGTACAAGGCCAAACTTATTGAAAAAGGCTTTCAGCAGAGGCATGATATTACTCATGCAGTGGGTGTTGCAACTTGTGGCGAGGAGACGAGTAATCTAGGAAATAGCTTGGAGGTGCAAGACTATTTGGACCCTGTTGCATTGTTGACAGAGGGTGTTACGCTTGAGAAACTGAAGTTGGTTTTCTGGAGTGAAGACAGATGCTTTGAGTTGTAGAGGTGGAGGATTCATGTTTGAAGAAAAGGACGATGCCGCTAATGGAGGAGATCAATTTGAGGAAGGAGATATTGTTGCCCGTGTATCGGTCTCCAAGTGGGAGATTTGTTAGTTGGAGCCCGATAGAAGACTCTTGCTCCCGCTCCCGTTTCGCTTGCTCCAGCCTCCCAATTGCGAACAGTCGCGACCCCGATTAGCGTGGATTCGTGAACAGCTCCAACCGCTGATATGTCGCGAAACATTGTGAACTGTTCCCGCCTTCCTTGTTTCCGCGAAACGAAGCATCTCTTCGCTTGATATAAGCCGCGAACGGTAGAGGAAGAAAGGTATTGTGAGGTGGCTCTCCTTCAGTTTTGAAGCACGGCCTTTGTGTTCTTCTTCGGACTTGCTCGGGATAGAGGAAGAAAAGTGCAAGCAGTAGTTCCTTGCGATAGAAGGAAGAAGGAAGAAGAAGAAGATTGTTCTCCGATTGTTCTCCCTTGGCTTGTTCTTGGTGGCTTGTGGCAGAAGAGAAATTGAGTTTATTTCTCTTGTAGGTTTATCCTCTTCTGTGTATCTCGGTGTAGAGAGAGAAAAATAGTGTCGTGAGAGAGATTTCGCTCTTGTAAGTTGAGACGATCGACTAGTGTAAATTCCTCAACTAGTAAAATCCTTTACAACTCCATGGACGTAGGCAATTTGCCGAATCACGTAAATTTGTGTGTTCCGCTGTGTTACTGTTTTCTGGTGTCAATTTTCTCGTTCTATTTTTTTCATTTCGTTAAAGATCGTGCTCCTATTCTATTTTTCTGTATACCACAACAATCTATTTTTGGATTCGATATTACCAACATATGTCATCCTATGGAAAGATCTGATGCTCAAAATAGGTACTTCTTATTTATGGTTGATTATTTCCATGTGATCATAGTCTATTTTTATGAGTCTAAAATATTAAGTTTTTATCATTTACCACAAAAGTTAAGATGAAAACATTAGTAGACAACTCACTATCGGGTACTTACCTAAAATGATGAGTTTGTGAACTAAAGTATCAAACCATTATGAAGATGGCCTAGTTAATGCTATATGACATAAGTATGCCAAAGGATTTTTTGGTTGAACCAATCTACAGAATTGGCTACTTGATCAATCAGTATCCAACAATAGATTTGAAGAACTGAACTCCTTTTAAGGGTCATATCAATTTGTTATGTTCCCTTGGAGAAAAGAAGCGAATTGAATTAAACAAGTGAGAAACTTATTTAACGGTTTATAGTTTAATATCAACAGTTTATCTGCGGTACAATTTGAATATGGAAAATAGCCAGAGTGCTTTTTTTGATGGAGTTACATTAGTAAAAAAAGATAATGACAATTCAAGATTCTCATTTTGTTCTAAAATCATTCGAAGTCAATCAAGACATGGATAGTTATTTATCAACTTTAGGTTGTCGCTTGCCTCCAAATTAAATTTACACTCACGCAAATCCTAGATTTTAAACTTCTACAATCCAAAGTGTAAAGAACTATCAAATTTTCTAGTTTGGTGTGATTTTATTTAGTTATAAATTATGCTTAGCTACAATGATTTTCTTCACTTGGGCCAACACAACTTTTTCTTACTGTTCTTCTTCTTTGGAAATATTTGGTGCATGAAAAATGGCAAAATGCAAGAATAAAAAACAAAAAAATATATATATAAAAAATTTTGAAATAGGGGACAAAAAATGACCAACATCCATAGCCACAAAAAGTGACGAGCTTTCATTATTTCAAAGATAACTATAAGCATTTCCCCCTACTGTCTATTATTTTTTCCTATCCTTTCTTTTCTCCTTTATTCTCCTCATGAGAAATTCCAAAAAAAAAAAAATAATAACTTTCATTGTTTATCACCGCGCTGAAGTAAACAAAACTTGACGTTACTACATTGCTAGAGAATTGCTACCTTTGGGACCATCGAAATTTTTTTCATTAATCCGTCTAGTCACCACTTTGTTTATAGTTAAGGCCATGAAAAATCGCACTGCCCTCCACTAATTGATTATAGGAGAGTATCACCGATTGTCATATATCATCCTTTGCCAATTGTCATTATCTGGTAAGAGTTGTTATAGAGGCCCTTTTGTTGACAAGTAATAACATTCACCTTTATCTTTGACTTCTAAAGAGAGACCGGTGAGGTATGTTATAGTTTGAACAACTTTGCACAATCACAAGGGTTCTAGATGATTAATAGAAATGTATGAGACCAATGTAATAATAAAAATAATATTTAAAAGTTTTATTACTTGGGTGGAATTTAGAAGATAACTATTTTGCTAACTCATGGATAGCGGCAAAATAGATCTAAATTTTTTAAAATCATAAATTTGTAATTCAAATACTTTAAAGAGAGAGAATCAAAATTTAGGAATTAATGAGGAAATTCAACTCTATAAAATTACAATCTTCCATTAGAAGGTTAGATTTTTAGCATTTTTATTGAATGGATCAATCTTGTGACACCTTTTCTCAATGAACCATGGAAGTTAACTAAGCTTATGTAAGGCTATAGTTTGTTTGCAATGACTATCCAAGCATATCAAATGAATTCATAAATCTTTTAATTCCGGAGTTTTTAATTTGGGAACCATAACAGATAATTAGTTGAATAGCTAACTTGAGATTTCCTCATAAAGGATGTCATATTTGTAGTTTGAGGTTTCACATAGGTGCAAGCCACGATGATTAATTGGCTGTCTCGGTCATTAGAAACTTCTGATTAATGTTTTGTTATCAGATTTAATATGCTTTGCTTTTGTTAGGGCAATTTAGATCAGTCAAAAAGAGGCACTGCTATTAGCTCAATGTAGATGGTGTGGGAATGATTATAATATAATAACTAATTAAAATAATAATAGTAAATATAATAAACCAGGTGTTGGTTAGAGGAGACGCACCCCTTCATAGGAAACAAATTGCATGCTTTTTCTGCAAGAAGAAGTATATGTTTTTTTTAATTATACGTCATTAGAAAAGAAAGTATTTAAATAATTTAGCTTCAAACCATGTGAGTCTTTCTAGATGTTTTAAATTTTCATTTAGTATATTTTATAATTTCTTTGTGACTACAAGATCTTAGGATTTTATCATTTTAAATTAACATGAACTCTAGTCTACTAGTTTGATTGTTTAGTTGGCCCAATGTCAGTAGGCACTCCTCGGTATATTGGATGGATAAAAGACTGCACAAATTTTATCCTCTTAGAGGGTTCATATTCTTAGTTTTGAGTTTCCCATAGGTGCAATTTTTTATGGCTACCATTTTCTGTCATTGAGAAATTTTTTTAGTAAGGTTAGTCTATTGGCTCTACGAAGATTTGCTTTGGTGTTGACAATTTAAATTTTAAAAAAATAAAAATCACACTATTTACTGTTACTTGCAATGTGAATGGCATGGAATCGTGGCAAAACCTATTAGGATTATATTGTTTAATCATTGTAGTATGTCAAGAGCCAATGACAGAGCCACGAAATAGTTAATTAGGCGGGCAAAAATTTACTTTTTTTTATTTGAAATCGATGTTAGCGATATTAATTTTTTTTTATTAGAACTTTTTAATATAACATGATCAATATATTATTAAAAAATTATAATTTATAACTTTTAGTCATTAATACTAGGCTTTTTTTAATTACCAGAAGATAAAGTAATCATGTCTGAATGAGTAATTCCAAACAAATATTTTATACAAATGATAGCTTGAATTAATAAAAGAAAAAATAAATTATTTGAAAATTTGATTTTTAAGAATAATACATTTTTAAGAATAATACATTGAAATACTATCAAGTGTGTATTTATAGCCACAACTCATAGATGTGCCATTGGATAAAATTTGGGCTTGTTCTTTGTTTGGTTAGTATTTTTCAAGGGCTCTAGCCTAATGTGAACAATCAATCAGCCTAACCTATTAAGTGAAACTTTATTGATAGCCATGGGTTATTTAGTACAAAAAGGCCTCATATGTTGGGGAAAAGCTTACTTAAGGATCTCATTTCAATCCTAATTTGCTTAATAAAAGTTTTCATATCCTATCAAGTGTGTATTTATAGCCACAATTCATAGATGTAGCCATTGGAGAAAAGTTGGGCTTGTTCTTTGTTTGGTTAGTATTTTTCATGGGCGAGGAAATTCCCATGTCCTTAATAGCATGAGATTTTTTGAGTATGTCATATGTGAACACTACATTTTTCACTATTTTTTTGTAAGCATTGGTTAGACTTAAACTTGTCATCTTTGATAAACTATTGTGGAGAGCGGTTGAGTGACAATTCTGATCACACAGTATTGAGCTACAATGGAATGTGACCATATGCATTGATAATTTTTTTATTGGTTATATCTTTCAATCGACAACAAGAGCGTAAATTTTCATGTTAGGGAATAAACTTGAAATTTCAATGTAATTCCATACAAATCGACGAGGAACACACTTTTAAAGGTTTGAAAGGATCCTCCTCAATCTCCGAACTTCTCTCAACTCTTCTCTGGTGGTTTGGCTCCTTTTGAGGTTTTTGCGAATTCTTTTTATTTATATATCCTAGTTGTTTGATGTGAAATTATCATATAAGATGTCATCTAGTTATCAACATCTACTTTTTATTTCTTGTTATCAGTTTCTTTTGACTTTGAAAATATACTAAATTTTCACTCAACAAAATCAAGTGGTATAGTATTGAATTTGCTATAACTCAATAACACTTGGGGACTTCTCCCCCTACATAATTGTTCAAAGAGGCAAGTTTGCTCTTCCGTCTGTACATGGTTGTGTTCATTCTTGTAAATTATGCTTCAAAGGATGAGAAGAAAATAGTGAGGAATTTTGGGGGAGGGGCTTTGGTGGGGGCGTGTGTGGGTGTCTACCTTTTATCTTCAGCTATGTCAAGAGTTCTAGCCTACTGTGAAAAAGCAGTCAACCTAAACTATTAAGTTAAACTTTATTGATAGTCGTGGGTTATTTCATACAAGAAGGCCTCATATGTTGAGGAAAAGCTTACCAAATTATCTCATTTCAATCCCAACTTGCTTAATAAAAGTCTTCATATCCTATCAAGTGTGTATTTATAGCACACAAATCATAGATGTAGCCATTGGAGAAAATTTGGGCTTGTTCTTTATTTGGTTAGTATTTTTCAAGGGAGAGGAATTTTCATGTCCTTAATAGCATGAGATTTTTTTAGTATGTCATATGTCAACACTATATATTTCATTAATTTTTTGTAAGCATTAGTTAGACTTAAATTTGTCATCTTTGATAAACTATTATGGTGGGTGGTTGAGTGACAATTCTGATCACACAGTAATGAACTAATATGGAATGGGACTATATGCATTGATAATTTTTTGATTGGTTATAGTTTTCAACCGATAGCAAGTGTGTGAATTGTCACGTTAGGGAATAAACTTGAAATTTCAATGTAATTCCTTACAAATTAATGAGGAACACACTTATAAAGGTTTGAAAGGATCCTCCTCAATTTCCGAACAAACTTCTCTCAACTCTTCCATGGTGGTTTGGCTCCTTTTGAGATTTTGTGAATTCTTTTTATTTATGTATCTTAGTTTGATGTGAAATTACCGTAGAAGATGTCATTTAGTTATCATCATATACTTTTTATTTCTTGTTATCAATTTCTTTTCACTTTGAACATATATTAAGTTTTCACTCGGGGATAGCTGAGTTGGACAAATTCAAGTAATATAGCACTGAATTTGCTACAACTTAATAAAACTTGGGGACTTCTCCCCCTACATAGTTGTTCAAAGAGGCAAGTGTGCTCTTCCGTCTGTACGTGGTTGCGTTTATTCTTGTAAATTATGCTTCAAAGGATGAGAAGAAAATAATGAGGAATTTTTGGGCGATTCGTTTCTTTAAGACCAAGGTGATGACTAGGCTACCCAAAGTTTTGACCATATGATTCCTCAGATCTATAAAATAAAATTCTCAATTCATGGTGTCCATGCTCATGGGGTATAGAGAACGTTTTTAAATCCCTAGTGCTACACCCGTGAAAAGTAATTTTTTCAACTGTTGAGAAATATGGTTGATTTCCCGTTGTTTCTCTAAAGGTTAAGGAGTTGGTCGATATAACCAAAGAGATGATTCTTGTTTATCTTGAAATGACCTTGAAGTTTAAATCATACTCAACATTCTTTTCATTTTGCTAAAGGTTTGCAAGTATTCTTGGTTGGAGAAGGCTGGTATCTTCCTCTTTGTTGCTTCCATGGTGAGGGCAACTCCCTCTCATCGTTTAATGGAACTTTAGCAAACCTAACAGTGTTTGTGGCCATTTTCTTCCTCATCCTTGCCTTTGGGGTTTTTCATTTGTGATGCAACTTTGGAGGATTAGGCTTACATGGATTACTCTAATATTAAGTGTTTGAACTCATAAATCTCTACTTGATGGAGCTCAAATACTTGTATGTCATCAGAGATTCTATATTTTCTTCATTCTTGATCTACTTTGTGCAACGGTGCAGTATGAAGGGAATGATGCCTTGCTGAATGAGTCACAGTTGTCTTATAAGAGTTCTAAAGGATGTGTCTACTTTGATGGATAGAAGCTTTGCCTCTATTGGGTTCTATGATGTAAGAAGACTTCTAATCCTTCTCGTTGAAGCCTTATACAAGCACTCTTTCTTTCCCGAGTTGTTGAATTGAGAGGGTGATCTCAACACACAGTCTTGAGGTTTTTATTGAAGAGCCTAGATCCACCAAGGTCGATAAGGATGCCATTGCTTCCGACATGATCTTGAGTGGGTGATTGTATCATGTTGTCCTTAGTAAGAGATCATCCTCAGGGAAAGCGATGATTAAAAAATTTTAGTCATGGAGAAATTCAGTCGTTCATTGCTTGGGACATAAATTTCGTATTGCTAACAGTTTGGAAAGAGTTGATTAGAGTCTTCTATAGGTCATTGGTCATAGGAGAACCTTATATAGGCTGAGCTGCGTTGGCACTTTTTTGCAAATATAAGGGGGCATTGTAATCTACTTTGTTGTAATTGAAGTTATATTGAGAGCTTGGGGTATAATTTTCTTCATCACTCTGGTTTTGCATTCGTGCGGCACTTGACCACTCTTCTATTGAACTTAGGTAACTATTTTCCATTTTGATCCATCAAATGAGGAAAAATATTCAATATATTTTCTTAATTTGATGTGACCTTGCGTTCAATTTTTTCCAAGGCTTGTAATAGTAGGTTGTTCTAGTAATTGTGATATATATATTTTTAACATCCGTACGAGCTAAATCTTTAATTCATAACCTTGTGGTTGGAGATAAAGCATCTAAACATTAGGCTAAGCTTGCGGCACAAGGTAAACTCAAGAATGTAGTTAAAGAAATGTAGCTTGATCATAGATTAATTAGGTCAACCAAAGGGGTAAACTAAGGAGAAAGTTTATAAAAGAATTCCATCAATCTTTCCATTGAATATATATATATATAATATATATATATGGTTATGCACTTTTTGGAAAATTATAACTACCTCTTTCAAAGAGGTGGGTGGCCATAACTGCTCAAAAGTTAGTCTTCATTTCACTTTTCAATCGACAATTTCATTTAATTTTAATTTAATGTTCCCTCCTTGTATGTCCCCCGCAATTCAAAATTTAAAAAATATGAATTTCAAAATTCAATTTCTGGTAATATCTAAATTATGAAATTTATACATAGGATTTTTGTAATCATAAAGACAATAAAATACAAGCCTTCAGTTCTGGGTACTTATTTGGTTTTAGTTTTTCTTTTCTCATAGGCTCTTATGGTGGTCTAAACTCATCGCTACATACTCCTTGTGCTGTATCATAATCACCTTAGATGATCCACTAGGGGCATCAGTACTGCTTCCTTAAACATCTCCATTTGTGCACTATATGATACCATTTATCTGAATTGAAATAATATCATTTATTGTATGGGCTTTTACATTCATAACACCCAAAGCTTTCATATTTATTTTTCTCGCACCAAAGCTTTAATTATTACAAATATCATATGAAAAGTAGCACTCATTATCACCTTTTAATAATCAAATACATCTTTTCATCCATAAGTAAAGTGCTAGGTGTGTAAAAAATAAAACTTTGGGTGTGAGATAGGTAAATCCATAAGAACTGAGTGCTATGTATGTAATTTTTCCTTAATGTATTTGTTTTGGTAGCATTTAAATACAAGTGTGTTAATGTAGTACATCTTTAGTTGTGATGAAAGAAAAAGTGGCAGAAAACTCAAACCTTTCAGATTCAGATTTCACTGCACTTTGGTGCTGTTTTGAAGGAATCCTTCCAGAAATGAGGATTTTTTTTTTTCAAATTCCTTCCTCTTTTGTTATCTAGTTCTAATAAAAAATACAAGAAAGAAAAGCATCTCTATGTCCCATATCATTCTCATATATTCTTTCAAACCAACCCCCCTCTTACTGAATATCTATGCAAATCCCCCCTTAAAAGAAAAAAATTTGCATGATTTTTTGCTTTGGTTGTGATGAAAGAAAAAGCAGAAGAAAGCTCAATCTTTCATATTCAGATTTCACTGCACATTGGTGCTGTTTCGAAGGAATCCTTCCAGAAATGAGATTTTTTTTTTTTTTTCAACTTCCTTCCTCTTTGTTATCAAGTTAAAATAAAAAATACAAGAATGAAAAGCATTTCTATGTTGCCATTTCATTCTCATATTTTCTTTCAAATCAAACCCCGTCTTACTGAATATTAACGCTCAATCTATTTTGCAGTAAACTCCTAGCTTGATGATGCAATTATCTGTTTTGCAAGAATACCCATCTCATGCACACATGTACATCGGATTCATGAGCTTCAGATTGCTTGTTCTCCCTGCCATTATATATAAATATATAGATTTAATCATATAAATATTTATGTTCAATTTCATTACTGGATACAGCTGTCGCCAGCTTCTCTTTGGCTTAACATGGTTGACAAAATTTTCTTTGATATAATTCCCGGAAAGAGCTGGATCATTTATTTCTTTTAATTAGTGATGATATCATAATGTTAACGGGTTCTTAGCAGGAAACAACAATCTTATTCCTGGTATATCAAAGGTTCTTTGAACCCTTGGATGTGCTTTGAAATCTGTGATCTTTGTTATCACAGCAACACACTGCACGCATCTTAAAGCAAATTAAATAGCTTTTGGTTGCCTTTCACACACCATAATCGGTTTGGTAACAGAATCTGAGTAGATATCCGTTAAGGAGCAGGAGTTGCTTGCATGTGTTTTATTGCTGAATAGCTGTCACGCGGTTTGTTTGTGGGCTATAGTGGTTGGAATTGTATTCTCTAAGAGAACGCATCTTTGTTCTCTAGTCTTAGAATTCGCTTTCACATATAAGAATAGTTTTCTGGAGCCTGCTTCGAACTTTTTTTTTTTTTTCTCTATCCTTGTCTTCTTCTTAGGGTGCGTTGGGGCAGCTTGTGTTTATCCTGAAACGCGGTCCGTGAGATTCGATTCGAGGCCTGCGTTTAGTGTAAAATCCAACCGTGTTTTCAAATAAGCTGTCGAAACGTGGTTTTCAAACGGTGAGGCGGTGTTTTGAAAATATTGCCCGCCCTTATAAGCTACCTAAACGGGCCCTTAGACTACTTGAGATGGGGACTACTAAGCAAATGGCTAAGGGCGTAATGAGAGCCTAGATATTTTTATTCTCATGACGTTGGAAAATAGCTTTTTTTTTTTTTTTTTTTTAAAGAAATAAATGGACCGTTAAGTTTTCAAAAAATTATCCCTTTTTTTTTTGTTTTCTTAATAGTATGTGGCATCAAATTGAGCAAAAATTTAAAAGTAATATGGCATTTGTTTATTTATTTATTTATTGGCATGTCAGTCCATACAGCTATAAGAAGTTGTTTACTGAGGATTTTTAATTTGTTGAAGAATGGACGTTTGATAATGATTTTTTGTGTTCATATAATACTTTAAAATTTATCAGTGGTGGTTTGATGGAGCTTTGGGCGTTGTATGCTTAAATGCTGTAATAACTGGAAAAATAATTTTGGAAATGATTTGTATTTGAAGCCTTGTGCTAATCATGCATATGATATCATATGGATGTGTGATAAATGCAATTGTTTAAAATGTAGGAGAAATATCTCTATTGACTGCGCCCGGAAAATATATTCTTTTAAAAACTTTTATGTATGATATTGTAATTATATAAATTAAATTAAAATGAAAGCTATATACTTTAATTTTAGAATAATTAGTTTTGTTATTATATTTATTTTAAAAACTTTTACATATGATATTGTAATTATATAAAGTAAGTTAAAATGAAAGCTATATAATTTAATTTTAGAATAATTAGTTTTGTTATTATATTTGTAAAAAAGACATCATTTAATATAATTGTTTATCAAAATTATATTTTAATTCTCTTTTAGAAGTTAGTCTTATTGAACTTCTATCTTTTTTTTTTCATTATTATCGGTATTTATATGTTTATTGTATTTTATTTGTACAAATGTATGGCGTATTTTGCATGAACTACATGTTATTTTATCCATGTTTAAAATTATAATGTATTGTTATGTAATTTTTCCTTAAGGACAAACTGAGTAAATGGACGATTGAAAGCGCATGCTATGCTAGGTCGATGAGAACCATTCGGCGTTTAATTATAAGGGAAATCTTCTTTTGTATTATCATATATCATACTAAGGTGTATTTGTGTGTAAATATAAAAGTTTAGGTGATACATGTAAATATGTATGAATTATCACAAAATTTTGAGAAACATGTTCATACTATTTTCATGGAAAGTACTTTTTGTTGCCATGTAATTATTTAAAATTTATTGTGACCAATATTTGTATGGAATAATAATATGTTAGGAGAATTTGAACGATCTTCGAGCACTATTTAACCAAGATATGATAAATTGTGTTTCAATAGAATCTCGTAACATATTCAAATATATGCATGAAAATAGTCTTTTAACTTAGGAAAGTTAATGGTAGAGATATTTTAATATGATTTAAAATGTTGGTATTGTACTAAATTGTAGAGTTGGTGTTAGAAATGTAAATAAATAAGCAATGTGTGCTATGTATGTAATGCCATAGTATTAAGCTATTCATCATTCAAGTTTTTATGGCAAGCATTTTCTAAAGTTCAAGCACTTATAATGTTCTTATAATAACATAATTGTAGAGAATATCTTTTTATAATGATGTTAATGCTTTTTAAGTCAGGCTCATCATTTTCACTTGGATGTTGCTTTATCAATGTATTTATGACATTGTGAAATCTCATTTGAATTTTATATGACTTAATTAAAAGGTTATGTCAATAAATTATATATGTGCCAACTTCTAACCTTATCCAGCAATGAATTCATTGCCTAAATCCTTATCTGTGAGGCTTGCTTGTAATTGCAATATCAACTCATTATGTTTCTGTGTTCACAATATTTATAACATCAATCAATATCTTTGGCTAACCCGTATTAGCCTCAAGTAAGCTCTAATTGATATTCATAGTAGAAATTATCACAATTTAATTAATACAAGTCTTTAAATTATAAAAGCCACAGTTGTTATAAGTAATGTACTTGGTGGTTATAATAGCAATTGTTTGCTATAAAAGTCTTAGTTTGTGACTATTGTAGCAGTAGTTGGTTGTAAAAGCTTTAGAAGATGGCTAAAATAGTAGCAAGTGGCTGTAACAATTATAAGTGATGGCTAATAACATTTGGTGGCCGTTCACATAAACTTCTCTTTAAGAGTAATATTATAGTTGTCAACCCATCCTGGAGGATTGTATATGCATTTTTTTAGATATAGAGCTAAAAGATCAAGTCCACCTTTAAGGATAACCATAAGCAATTTATTGCACTAAAGATCACGGAGAGATTGAAATTATCATCGAGTCGTCTTTGAGATTTTGGCGTTAAACATAATTGGACGAAGAGAAGTATTTTCTGAGATCTTCCATACTAGAGAAACGATTTGATTATAATAACTCGATGTTATACATATTGAGAAGATTTTTTTTTAAAAAAATATTCAATACTGTTCTGGATATAAAGGAAAAAAATAAAGAAAACGTCAAAATAAGATTTAACCTGAAGGAGTATTGCAAGAGGAGGGGGTTAGAACTACAAGAGAAAAATGTAGGTAAGGTAATAAAGCCCAAAGCTACATATTTTCTCACATTGGATTAACGAAAGCAATCTTTGAGTGGTTGCACTTTAAAGTTTCCTAGTGGTTCTGCTTTTAACGTAGGTCGCTATGTTGACTAATTCTGTTAATTTTCTGACATGATTCTGCTTACTAATTCTGTTAATTTTTTTTCCTAATTTAGATGGCAGGTGCACAGTACCTGGAGAGACCTCGTGTTCAAGGGACATTGGAAAACACATACAGAAGGCTGAAGAAGGCTGTCACTCGTCCTGAGAGGTACGACACTCCTGCCGCTATGTTCACTCCTTCTGCTGCCCACCCAACACTTCTCCCTCGTAGGCACCAGATCCCACACCAGGACCGGTTTCCCGTCCAAATTTCTCCTACGATGAGTCAGGCACCTCAACTCCCACCCCTCAGTTGGATGACACCTCTGGTAGGGTTTATATTGTGCGGAGGGAGAATATTTTTTTAACATTAGAACAAAGTTCAATTTTCATCTAGATTTCTGTTGTAAATAATATTTCAATTTCAGGTTCTTTTCCATTCAGGCTGCTCGAGACATGCATCACAGAGATCATCCGAAGCAAGTATGATTAGACGTTTATATCCTGGAAACAGATCCCGATTGCCACTCGATACATGTGCTTCCATGAGTTTGTGGTATGATAAATTGTAATAGAATGCTAATCTCTACTTTTTTTATACTAATCAAACTTACATAATTTCTAATTTGTAGAGGTCCTTCTCCTGGTTGCTGGAGCATCACCAGCAGATTCGACAGATTTTGAGGTTCATAGCAGACATCAGCTGAGAAACATGTTTACCACAACACAATAGAAGGGGGAGAGACCCGCGTGTGTGGGTGAGGTTGTCTGGGCTGAGTTGAACGGAGCATTGTCCTCTCCGAAATACCAGAGGAAAAGACAAATAAACCAGCAAAATAGGATGATGGAGGTAGCTAGAGGGGTCGCACTCCACATTGAAGGTTAAATCCCCAATACAGAGCACTATTGGAGAAGTGTAAGATTATCTCAAAATTTAGAAACTAAAAGATTTTTGTAATTGTGTGATACTTACCATTATCTCATGTACACAAGCCAAGCAGCTTGACCGAGAGCCATCTACTGTAGAGTTGCATGGCCTAATGCATCTGGGTCCGGATACTTAGCAGTGGGTCTCCGATCATTCTCGTCGTGTCAATGCAAGCAAGAAAAAAAAAATTAATCTTTGATTTTAATTAAGTAGGAGTACGAGCAGCTCCGGGAGAGGCAGAGGGAGATGGTTAGCCCTGTCATTAACAGTTGTATCTAGTCTAACATTGCTCAGTCTGATTTTTAGCTATGAACTCAAGCGACGAGGAAGAAGGGATGGGTTTATGACCTAGGCTCAAAGGTCTTACATTTGAGGTTGAGTGCTCTCGCGATGATGTGGGTGGCCTTAACTCGATACATGCTCAGCATGAGGAGCTTGCCAGGCGGGTCAACTTGATGAATAGAGAGCTCCGACAGATGCGTGTAAGTTAGCAAATGGTTACAGATAGTCTAACATGTTTGACATATAATATTGATCATCGAGGCAAGTGACATATGAGTGTTATCGACGAGGATGCAGAGCAGGTTTAGAATTTCTATTATGTGTTTGATGATGTCCCATTTTCTGTGGTTGTGAACTTTGAATGTTTAGATCCCTATTTGTTTAATTAAACTTGGTATCATTGTTTAGACATGTTGATTAGAGTCAGAATTATCTGACGCTAATCTGCCTAATTCATATAGTGAAACCTAACATTTATATTGATCTTCAACAAAACAATTATCAAAATTATTGATCAATATAAATTTCAATAATGTTAAATTTTGTGTGATTAGCTCGAATGTTGACCATAATAAGGTCATTAGTCTTAAATCACCTAACAATTTTTTCATTAACATCTCCAGCTCTATATATAACAGTAGTAGTAGTGCCGACAACCATGACCAGTTGATAGAACAACCTCTTTGAAGGTCGTCAGTGCTCTCAGGTCACGGGTTTGAATCCCCTTCTGACAAGTTTGTTGGTATTGAGATCGGTCCTCAAATAGTTAGGCAAATGAGGGTGGCTGGAGACTCATATAAAAGAATTAGTATAATGTATCTTTTAACTATGATTGGAGCAGATATCCACACATACAACATAAATCAAGTTTCTTTAATAAAGCAGCTGATGACTAATTTTACTCGATTTTTATTATTAGAAGACATATACAATTGAATTCCTCTTTTTAAATGTGCTGCTTATTTTTACATGTTAAATAATATTTTCTTTAATAGTACTTAATATGGATATTAAAATAATAAAAATATAACACACCGGAACACATGAACCAAGTGCATTAAAGAATTTAGGGAATTAGATACATAGCACTCCAAACACTGCTATTTACAAAATTAGCACCCTCGTTCATCTATTTCAAATTCTCACTCTAATAACAAAATTTACAATAAAAATCTAACCCATATTTTCTTAATTTTTATGAAATGTCCATTAATTTAATCATGACATATATAAATGCATATCAGGTGCTATATTTGTAATTATCCAAGAAAAAAATTATTAGCTGTGCTCATCTAAAAATGTCGCCTTGTAAGATGCCTTAATTGTGATTTTGTTTATTAATGGACAAATTAGGTTTAAAGCCGTAAGCATGGAGTGATGACGACTTGAGTCGATGCAGAATGTCTGATTAAATCATTAAGAGTCTTAATATGTTTTAATTAAGTTTTTTAGCGAATGAAAACTACTTGTCGCCCATTCATATATTCGGCATTGGGTATAGTTTTTGCAGCCTTGGTAATACTGTGCTACTTAAATGTATAGAAAAATTCAAAATTGAGCTTGGAGGAGGATCATGAGAAAATGGAGCTGAAGTCCAGTATCCTACATCGAAGATCCGATGAATGCTTTCTGCTCCTGCCGCAACCGCCCACCTTCAATCATTGCTCGTCAGTTGTCGTTGATAGGGCTGTCAAAAAAGCTCGTTGTTCTCGAAGATTTCGTGTTCGGTTCGTCAGGTAGTTGATGTTTCATTCGTTCGATAAGCAAATGAGATGAACACGACTATTTTTTTTTTAGTTCGGTTTATAAACGAATCAAACACTGTTAGGATTTATAATATGAAATAATTATTTTTGTAAGAAGTTATGAGGAATAAATTATTTCCTTAGATTAAGGAGATATTTTCTTTCCTATTTTATATTTATTTCCTTGGATTAATAATTATTTGTTTTCTTATTTTATGTTATTTCCTATATCTCCTAATAATTAATATGAATTGATTATTGAAGATATTAAGTGATATATTTTTTCTTTCATATCATACATTTTTATTATTTTTTATATTGTAGGATTCTTGTAATAGTTATGTATACATTCGTTCATATCAATGAAATAATTAAGTATTACACCTTATTCCACATTATTCTGAATTTCAACAAACATTAACAGTCGTGTGTTCGATCAGTGTTTGAATCATTATTATTCGAAATATAAAATAATTTAAAATAATTATATATATATATATATAATTATCATATTTTAAAAATAATTAGATACTCTAAAAATTTATAACATTTTAAAAATTAAATCATATAAATTATAATAATGATTTATATTTTTTTTAAAATTTGTGTTTGAAACTTTAAATGTATTTTTTATTTGTAACATGTTTTTAATAATTTGTAAAAATATAGTTGAAGAAATGATGTATTTTTATAATAGAGGGAAGTTTTTTTTTTTTTGGCAATTTGAGAATTAATAATTAAATTCATTATCATTCTAACAATTTAAACAATTCAAAAAAATTTAAAAGATTTCGAATAATTCAAATAATTCGAACATTTCAAACATTTCAAACATTTCAGACTAATTTCAAACAAATCGAACCGAAAACAAACAATAACTTTAGGAAAAATTTCGAACACAAGTATATTTAAAACACACTTAATTTCAAGCTAACCGAACACGAACACGAGCTATGTTTGTTTGTGTCTGGTTGGTTTACACCTTTAGTCGTTGACCATCGTCTACCGCCCCTTACTCGTTGTAATAAAGCTCCTTCTAGAAGCACAACGTACATTGCTATATTGCAGAATAACGAAGCACATTATTGAACAATGACCAACATTATTGAGTAATGAAATATTGTACAGAGTAGCGATCGATTTGCATAATGAAGCATTTGACGGAGCAGTGCATGGATTTGAATGTTGTACAATAACACACTGCATACGGTTCAACAATGCACCCCGTATATGGTGTAACGACACACTTTGAAGGCAGTATAATAATGCACCTAGCACGCTACGATGACTCACCTCCATATAGTGTAAAGACACCGCAAAAATGGGGTAACAACATAAGTCACATATTGTGGAATGACACACCCGACATACAATGTAACGACGCCTCTCAAAGAATGTGTAACATTGTGCCGCATAATAACTACTTGCAACCACCTTACTTTGGATACAATGACCTTCTTCAGACTCCTAAAGTTCTCTCATCACAGTTGCCTACTACAACTTAAAACCTATATGGTTCACTGCAACTACATCCCCTTACTATGCCCTTCACAACCAACTGAGGCTATTATAACTTTCCATTATGACCTATGTGACCGATTGTGACATATTTAGTCCACAACTCATATAACTCCTAAATCTGACATTGTGACCTACAAATATTATCACAACTCACTACTACGAACTACATGATTCACAACTCATACAAATTCCAACTTCAACCTCTACGACTTTTGTTAATATGATTCAGATATTGTTTACTTATGCAACTCAAACAATAAAAAGTAAAATTGTAAAAATTAACCTATTTAAATTTTAGTATCTTCTAGCACTTTCACACCCATTTCTCTTTTACCTTCCATGGAAAGTGAGAGAGGGAGAATGTATGTGTCAAGTTAGGCAGAGAAAGCTCAAATTTGAAAATCAAGGTATAATTCATATAGTAGGTTAGATGAGAAAATCAACATGTCTCCTAGAATTTTATTGGTTTCCGGTGTATAAATAATGACTTTAGGCCTTCTTATTAAAATCTGCACAATGTCATGATATGTTGATATTATTTCTTTGAAGTTGTTCATAAAGAATGACTGAATAATACATTATATATTGTTCGAGCGTCGATTATGATGGTGTCAAACATTATTATAAATTGATGATATTCTTCTTTGGAATTAATATACATCAAAACTGTTCTCTTCATTTTCTTCTTTTTACTATAAAATCTTTAAAATAGTCATTAGGCACAAACTTGAAAGATCATGGTTCACTTCATAAAAATTTTACAAATAATGTTTATTAAACTTTTTGTGCATTAGGATTATTTACTTATTTATTAGTTTATTGCTAGCTCTATTTGGAGAATGAAATCATTAAAGAATATTATCATATATGTGTCAAAAAAATGGCCTAACACGACAACTCGGCCTGAACCCGACTAAAAAAATTCAAGTTCAGGTTGACCTGAATAAATTTTGGGTCAGGTTCAGGTTAAAATACCAACCCATTTATTTTCTTGGGTCGGGTTTGTGTTGACTTGCCACCCAAAAATGCCCCGCCAACCTTAAATTGACTTAGAAATCGACCCACCAATTCAAAATTAACTCGATTTAAACCTGAATTGTTGTTATTTCTTATGTTAAAAAGGTTATACAGTCAAGTTCGAATTGGCAATTTGAAGGCAATTTCATTTCGTGTTGGGATTTTTGACCCGTATAATATTTAGGTCAGTTTTGGATCAAACTTATTCGGGTTAGACCCAAACCCAATACGCTAGCTTGAATTGACATCCCTATTTATAGGTCTATCATCATTAGTGAAATTGATTAATGCCAACTTTATTGAATAAGATCTTAAGGTTGCCATAAAATTCAACTTGCTTGATTAGGTTTTCTTAAAGTTTTTCAACCTAAAAGTTTCAACTCAAGTTCTAACTTGTCCATCAATTAAAAAAACACTTTAGCATTTTGTTTTGCTTGTACTAGGAAATGCCAACTTCATTGAACAAGATCTTAAGGTTGTCATAAAAATCAACTTGCTTGATTGGGTTCTCTTAAAGTTTTCAACCTAAAATTTTCAACTCTAGCTCTAATTTGTCCATCAATTAAAGAAACACTTTAGCATTTTGTTTTGTTGGGTTGTCATCTAAAGCTCAATTAGGATGAACTCATTCAACTTTCTCTCTCAAATTGGCTCGTTAATAAGTTATAGTTATGTATGTAATGTTCTTTATCATTCCCAAGATTTTATAAAATATATGATACATTGATGGATCTCGAACATGTATTTTTATCCTCATCAATGTTGATAAGCAAAATTACTCTTTTTTATTGATCACATTAAAAATTTTGACAGGAGAAAAATGAAGAGTTTTCAAGGTTATATATCAATGAGGTAACCTTTATTTCATTTGATGGCATCATAATTTCTTTGGTTGTGGTCTTGGTTCATAATATAGCGGCCATGATATTATGATCATTGTTGATGATGGTATTAACGTTGACCTCATATGTCTTGAGATTTTCATCATAAAATCCCCACATAAACAAATTCATATGGCTAGGGCCACGAAATAATTATATATGATAATTCTCATATTTATATGGCTATCACCGAAGTAGCATGGTCAATGTTCTTGGCTTATATTTGTTAAGAATGCATTTAAATGGATTTCTCTTAATTTTCATATCGACATGGTTTGATTTAGTACTTGTTATAGGTTTTTGAGTTCTGATATCTCACAATAAAATTTAATTTTTGAATTCATATGTGACTCAATTTGCTTTTCTCTTAAATTCAAAAGTGCCTAAAAGATCTTCAATAGCTTTTGGGTAGTAATGAAATGAGTTACAAATTGCTAATTACACTCATAATAAGAGGGAATATTTTTCAATATAAATTGTGAGAAATGTCCTAAATGTGTCTCCTTAAAGGTAGTAAATAATAATTTACACTTAAGTGCATCAAAATTATTAAGGAAAGAAGTGGCTAATTTGAAGTAGATAATATAGTCATTAGGACCAAATTTCCATCCATATGAATCAGAGTGGGGGATTTTAAACTCCAGTGCTCAATTTTGATAAAAAGGGTATTCAAACATGAATATAGTTACTTCATGATAATGAAATAAAGGAGTCTTAATTTTATTTTCTTTTGGGAGATTTGGTTGATCAATTACCAAGGTAGAGAAGAGCTCTCCAAGACTTTGATACTGTTTATGGATAAGACAATCAAAAGCACCTTCCTCAAGAAATGTTTTAGTTCAAAAATAGTTATTAGAAATTTTTGAGAATTTCCCATAACATTGTTGTCAAATGATCTCACATTTGATTCAGTTGCCCACTAGCAAAACTTTGTAGCTAAATTTTGTGTAAATTTATCCCATTCATCAGAACACTCAATTGTTTCACTTTTATCCAGGTCATCTCTTTCATTCACTACATCCTAAATAAATTTAGATAAAAAACTATCTATGTGTGACACCATAATCTTATTAGCAAGTATAGATTGGCTTAAGAAAAGAAAGAAATTGGATAGAAAAATTATGAGGACTTACTATATTTTTGTTGAACTTTTCAAGGAAAATTATGAAATTTTTTCAATGAAAATTATGAAATTATGATTGATTTTAGTGATCATAATATTGCAAATAATTTTTTTTCTCCTTGTGGCATCAGTAAAGCAGAAGTTGATGGGGGCTTTTAATAAAATGAATTGTGTAAAAACAGTACAACCGATGATATTCCAATAGAAGTGTGGGAATGTTTAGGAGATTTAGTAATTTCTTGGCTTTTCAAACTTTTTAATATTAATTTAAAAACTAAACAGATGTTTGATAAGTGGAGAAATAGTATATTGGTTTCTATTTTTAAGAATAAAGGGGATGCACAAGAGTGTACAAATTATGTAAGAATTAAGTTAATGTGCCATACATTAAAGTTATGGGAGAAAGTAACTGAACATATGTTACTACTTGATAAGAAAGTTTCTCAAAATTCATTTGGATTCATGTCAGGCAAGTCTACTATGGAAGTCATACATTTATTTAGAGGTTTGATGAAAAAAATATAGAGAGAATAAGGAAAATATACATGTAATTTTTGTTGATTTAGGAAAAAAATGTGATAAATCTCTAAAAGAAGTACTTTGGAGAGTTTTAGAAAAAAAAGGTGTTGATATTTTTATATTTAATCCATTAAAGATAGGTATACTATAGTTATTACTTGTGTTCGAACAAAAAAAGGATTGAACAAATATTTTCCTATTTTAGTTGGATTACATCAAGGGCCAACTTTAAGCCCACTTCTTTTTGCTTTAATTATGGATACTCTGATTGAAAATTTAGTAGAGGATGTACCTTACAGTGTACTTTTCGCTGATGTTATCATTCTTGTTGATAATACTATTGAGAGAGTTTAGGAAAAAAAATTAATTATAGGTGTTGACTTTAGAGTTTAAAGGCTTTCATTTGAGTATATCCAAAATTGAATATATTGAATGTAATTTTAGTAACATTAAATCTAGTGACAGGGTGCAACAATGGGCGATCAAGTCATTCAAAAGGAATGAACGTTTTAGATATCTGGGGTCTATTTTTCAAAGTGATGGTGATATTTTTGGGGTTGTTATTAGTAGAATTCAAGTTGGATGGTGGAATTGGAGGAATGCATCATGCTTATTATGTGATAGAAAAGTATCGCTTAGACTTAAAAGAAAATTTTATAAGATCGTGGGGGGATTTCAAATACTTTATGGCATAGAATGTTGGTTGGTAAAATAAAAGTATAAAATTAATTGTTGATGAGATGAGAATGTTTAGGTGGATGAGCGGTTTTACACTAAAACGCAAAATCCGAAACGAATATATCCGTGAAAGGGTTGTAGAAGCTCAAATTGCAACCAAGATTAGACAGAGTGGCCTTACATGTTGGGTCACATTAAACGTCGACCATCTGATGACCTTGTTAGAATAGTAGATATTTGAGATTTAACTTATGCGAAGAAAGACAAATGCAGACCTAAAGACTTGGTCATGTTGTACAAAAAATGATCTTAATTATAATAATTAAATGAAAAATTGGCACTCAATTGGACACTGGAAAAAAAAATTCATTAGCGACCCCACTTAGTGGGATAAAGGTTTATTATCGTTCTACTACATTTCTATTAAAAAAAAGGTGCAAATTGATTTGACTTTGATCAATCAGAATATCCTCTAGCTCTTTATTTATTGGCATGGGCCAAAATATTCATTGTTACAAAAAA
>NW_018164918.1:78987-81577 GCF_001263595.1 Phalaenopsis equestris
TATATATATATAATATTGTTATATTATTATTTTTTTGTCATTTAGTGGTTATGTGAGCCTTGACTTGATCTGGAGGGAAGTGGACTAAGCTCATTTAGTTGTATTTGGTCTTTGCATGAAAATGAGTTGATGGGAGTTTGGGTGGACAAATCTTAATCATGGGGATTTTGGTTTTGCTTAGGTTTTAGTGAGTCATGGGAATAGTTAACCACCTTTTGGCAAATCCAAAATGGTGGGTTGATTAGGCTAAAAGTGGTTTGGTGGCTTACATGTGGCTTGCATGTGGTTTGGTGGCTTGCATGGCCTGCATGAAAATGGATAAAAAGGTTGTTATTAAGTGGAGATTTCTTGCATGAAAATGGCTTGCATGGCCTTCAAGTTTTATTCATTAATATAGCAATTTAATATCATCCTCCTCACCCTTTGAAAGTTAAGTGTGTTTTGCTCTCTATTTTACTCACTCACTTTATGGTGGCATTAATAAGTCTTTCTTGAAATGACTTTGTTTTAGATAAAAAGGTTGTTATTAAGTGGAGATTTCTTAAGATCGTACATAACACACTTCTGATCATATTTAAGCTCATCAATAGTACTAATAATGTACTTAGATGAATTCCATTTTAAATTTTTAATATCATATTTCACATTTTTCAATTTATTATAAAGTGCTAATAGAGGATCACCACTCACTTGGGTATTTCAAAAATTTGAAATGATACCATAAAAAATATTTAATTTACTATAGTAGTTTTTATATAAAAATTTGTATCAAGGTATAAAATTATCTCCTAATGAGATGAGCACAAGAAAATGTTCAGTTGTGAGTGGCTCTAAGACTTTGAAAAGAGAGTTTGCAAACAAGTTCTGTCATTGATTGTTGCATAAAGGACTATCAAGCAAACACTTTATCTGATTTTCAAGTTGTTGGTTGAACCAATTATAAGAAATTCCTATACTTTTCTAGCGTAAAATTGTAGCATTAAAGATGCAAGTAGTAAAGTCAAAAAGCTTGCTAAGCAGAGGAGGGACATTTTTAGGACTGTGTATGCAATTAAAATCCACTAAAATAAGCCATGATTCAATATTTTCATCCACCACATTGTGAAAAAACTATTATTATCTATGTTTGATTATAGAAGTATCAGCATAAATAAAAATAACCTAGAACTTATCGGGAGAGGAACAAACCACTGTTTAATGAATAAATTGTGTATTAACTTCTAAAGTTATAAAAGAGATAGAGAGAGAAGTAGAGTTCCATTTTAATCCAGATGCATCTAAAAGAATAGTAGTTAAAACTATTATTACAAGACTCATTTGGTAAGAGGGTGTAACGTCTTGCAAAAAAAGGTTAGAAACTAGGGAAATGTTGAGTTTGGTTTCAATTAGACAAAGGATGTAAGGTTTATGGGTTTTAATAAGATTTGTACAATCAATTATGTGAAGATCACTGATAAAACCCAAACATTCCAAGGTATATTCTTGAGAAAAAACATAGCTAGTGTTGGGATCTGGAGTGGAAAATATTCTTTCTTGGTCTTCCTTTCTTATGCTTAAAGGTGGTGCGTTGACGTAGGTTTTTCAATGGAATGGAGAAGAGAATTATATATGATAGAAGTGTGGTATAAATGATGTTATTATGGGAGGGTAAGAGAATGGGAGAGGCAAATACATCATTTTTTGGGTTCTTAGAAGATGGAAAATTGCCCTATTTAGTTCCAACTTCAAGGTCTTGGGAAGTAGTCTCACTAGAAAAGGAGTTTTTATTAGTAAGAGAAATAACAAGTTCATTCAAATACAGTGTTGTGGAAGATGGGGAATCCAAAAAGAGAATAGAGAAAAGGAGCACTTGCTTATGCTTGTAGTAGGGGGTCAAGTACCAACCCTAAATTTACTTCAACCTCGATGAATATGGAATATTGATGAAAATTTGTAATTTGAAGATATGGGGCAAGCAGAATTGTGATGCACAAAAGTATCATAAAACTTACAAGAGTTAAGTTTCCACTCATATATCACTTATTATTATTGGTCATTTCCTTTTATAGAGATAATAATGAAATAAAATAAAATAAAAATAGTGAGAATTTGTGTACTAACCCTCGCAAATGACAATCTTGTACATTTTGCAGCAAGAGGATCAACAATGAGTGGAATCCCAATTTTGCTAGCTATTTTAGATATATCAATTTCTGACCAACAAGGAGAAAGATAAGGAAATTTTAGCCAAATGACAAGTCCTTCAATTTCTCTTTACCAGACTTAAGATTGTGAGACCATTTCTTAAAAATGAACGGCTTATCATAAATAAACTAAGGGCCCCATTAAGAACCATTTCAAAATCTTCTGCATAAGTGATTTGTTGTTTTAAAGAGACCTCCTGCAAGGAAAATAAGTTTGATTGTATCTTTAAGTTTCTAGATTTTATGAATAGCTTGTAAGAGGTTACCATAAAACAGTCTTTTCCCTAACGCATAGCCAACCAAATTCGACTATTTAGAGTCTTATATGCCTCTTCACTAGAGAAAACTACCTTCTCATCTCTGCAGGGGATAAAAAAAATGGTAAAAGTAGAAGTATTTGGGAAGTA
>NW_018164918.1:81677-105296 GCF_001263595.1 Phalaenopsis equestris
GTACAGTATTTCTTCTCTTTCATCTCCTATTATTGGCCGTTGTAACCGCAGTTGCTGGTGCGGGAGCCGGATTTTCTACCCGGGGGCTGAGCGACGAGGAAGCGGGATATATTCGGCATCGGCAGCTTCTTTACTATCGTGATGAGTTTGGTGATCGGGGTGAGAAAGTCGACGTCGACCCGTCGCTCTTCTTCCCCAACTCGCACCTCCGTAACGCCTACATTGCACTTCAGGCTTGGAAGCAGGCGATCGTCTCAGATCCCTTGAATCTTACCGGGACATGGGTGGGACCTGATGTCTGCACTTACAAGGGCGTATTCTGCGCGCCACTGCCTTCGAACCGTAGCCTCATCGTTGTCGCTAGTATCGATCTCAACCACGCCGACATCGCCGGATACCTGCCGGAGGAGCTGGGGCTTCTCACCGACCTGGCTGTATTCCATGTCAACTCCAACAGGTTCTGCGGTACGATTCCACATCGCTTTGATCGCCTTCACCTACTCTTCGAGCTCGATCTCAGTAACAACCGTTTCGCCGGGAAGTTCCCTGACGTTGTGCTGCGTCTACGGTCTCTCAAATATCTTGACCTCCGTTTCAATGAGTTCGAAGGCACTGTACCCTCTGAGCTTTTTGACAAGGATCTCGACGCCATTTTCATTAACAGCAACCGATTCCGGTTCAATATCCCCAATAACATCGGGAACTCTCCCGTCTCTGTCATCGTTCTCGCCAACAATCGCTTTGGTGGGTGCTTACCGGCGAGCATCGGTAACATGTCGAGAACCCTCAACGAGATTATTCTCATGAACAATGGCCTCAGATCTTGCTTCCCTAAGGAGATCGGACTGCTCAAGAAACTCACCGTGCTTGATGTGAGCTTCAACCAACTTATCGGCCCGTTACCGAATGAGATCGGCAATATGCGGAGCTTGGAACAGCTCGATGTAGCGCACAATCTACTTTCTGGTCAGATACCGGCGTCGATTTGCAATCTCCCGCGGCTTAAGAACTTCACATTCTCTTACAATTTCTTCACCGGAGAGCCACCTGCTTGTATTAGGGTCCCATCGTTTGACGATAGGAGAAACTGTTTACCTGGCCGGCCGGCTCAGCGAACGCCAGCGCAATGCTCTGCTTTCGGGCGTCTTCCGGTTCGCTGCAGTTCATTCAATTGTGCACCATTTGTTCCTTCACTTCCACCGCCGCCACCGCCGTCTCCTCCACCACCTTCGCCCACCATCTCACCGCCTCCAACACCTGTAGTTTCTCCTCCTCCTTCTGCTCTATCACCACCTCCACCATCTCCTGCACCTCAACCACCGTCCCCTCCACCCCCTGCTTCACCTCCCCCCCCACCACCTCCTTCACCTCCCCCCCCCTCTCCCCCCTCCTCCATCTCCAGCCCCACCACCTCCTTCACCTCCGCCGCCTTCCCCTCCTCCACCCTCTCCACCTCCACCATCTCCTTCACCGCCCCCTCCTGCTGCACCCCCACCACCCGTGCAACCTACTCCACCCTACTGCATTCGTTCTCCACCCCCACCACCCAAGTCTCCTCCACCACCTCTGAGCCCACATTTCTCGCCTCCACCTCCACCTCCGCTGTACCCCTCTCCTCCACCACCGCCACATTCTCCTCCACCACCGCCACATTCTCCACCGCCACCTAATCCACCGCCACATTCTCCGCCGCCACCTAATTCACCACCTCCACCGCCAATTTATCAGTTTCTTTCCCCACCTCCCCCCCAAAAGTCACCACCACCTCCATGCATCGAGCCTCCGCCGCCACCTCCTCCATGTATAGAGCCTCCACCTCCACCATGTATAGAAACACCATCCCCTGCAACATCACCACCCCCTCCTCAATCACCTCCACCATCTCCCATACCTCACTTGCCACCACCATCACCCTCACCACCTCCACCTTCATGGTCCCCTCCACCTCCATATCACTTTGAATCCCCTCCCCCACCTTCTCCATCACCACCACCTCCTTTCCACTATCAATCCCCTCCGCCGCCTTCTCCGTCACCGCCGCCACCACACCATTATAAATCTCCACCACCGCCCTACCGCTATGAATCCCCACCTCCGCCTTCTCCATCTCCACCACCACCGCCGCGATATGAATCTCCACCACCGCCTTACCGCTATGAATCTCCACCCCCGCCTTCTCCATCTCCACCACCGCCATATCGATATGAATCTCCACCCCCACCTTCTCCACCACCACCTCCACCACCATCTCCACTTCCCTGTGAAACTCCTCCCCTACCTTCACCACCAGTGTATGAAGGTCCATTGCCGCCAGTAATTGGAATCTCTTATGCATCTCCTCCACCCCCTTCTATCCCTTATTACTGATTCTTTGAGAATCACTCTCTTCTTTTTCCTTCACTCCATCCAGAAGAAAAAACAATTGTTCTTTAATTTGTTTTAAACTTTTACCATCCATGACCATCATTATGGTGATGATGGAGAACTGTAAAGCAGAACATTTAGAGTATTGGTCTTTTGTGATGACGAGACTTATGAAGGTTAAGTAAATCTATTGCAATTTGTGAAGAGGAAGGATGGCACTGTCAAAAAAAAAAAAAAAAATCGCTCATTTGGTTTTTTAAAATTATGGGTGTTGCTTGAGTTGTGAATAAAATTGGTGGGAACGTGGGAGATGAGACAGAAACCTGTTGAGATTATTTAGAAGCCGAAACATGAATGTATAGAGTATGAGATTTCAAGTAGATCGATTGTGGTGTTATGCCTCTTTTATACTTGATTTATTTCATTTGATAAATTATTATGTTTACGTCAAAACTGTGTTCTTGCTGACTAATTTCTCCCAAAGTTCTATTGCTATCGGTTCTGTTTTGCAAGCTTTGCTCGACTTGACAGGATTGCTCGTTCCCTTTATAGCTCATCTTTTATATTTTTTAAATAAATAATCCAGATTTTAAACACTAATTTGTATTATGTAAAAAATAAGAGTTGGGGTTAATTTTTAGGTATTTTAAAGTTATAGATTTCAATTATATTTAAAACTAAAATAAATATAAAAAACAAAGTCCCTGCACGCAATATTGTTGTATAGATTGTATTAAGTTGTATATGAAGTCCACGCGCAACACGAGTCTCCAAGTAAAAATGTTAATAGACAAAAGTTTAAGCACAATAAAAGGTGTGCACGGCCCCTTTTTTTAGCACGATTTTCAAGATTTTTAGTGTTCGATTAGATGAGTTTTAAATACAATACAAAATTAAGTGCATTTAGAATTCATTTTCTAGATTATTTTCAATATTTTTTAATGTTCATAGGATTTAAATAAATTTTAAATACACTATTTTTGTCAAGTGTAACTCACTATGATCGAGCACAACTACTAATGTCTGCAGCCTGATGCCCGTTGCTCTCGCCGCTAGTCACCAGCGGCAGTTGCCCGTCGTCCATCACCGCTGCCCATTGTCGTAGTAATCGTATGTTTTACATCATTTTAATACTTTTTAATCAAATCAGAAAATATGAAGTCTAATATTTATGAACAAACAGCTTTAAAGTTTTTTTTTTAAAAAAAAGTATTCTAAATTACTATATTACTTTTCTATTGTATTCCTTTTACGCTACCTATCTTTTTCAACAAATCAAATAAATGATTAGTCTTGATTTCAAAATTCTGTTTTCAAATATTAGCTTTGGGGAAAGTTAAAGGACTTACAACCATGATTATGCAAGATGCTCAAGATATTATGTCATATGAGTTTGCTCTTATAAGGCATAAATGTTGAGTGTTAGTTTAATTTTGCAATTATCAACCAAACACTTAGTCATAAGGATATGACACAAATGAAACAAATTTGGTTTATATATATATATATATATATGTATGTATGTATGTATGTATGTATCTTATTGTCGTAGGTGTGTAATCATTGTAAGGAAATAATAATAATAATATGTCTAATTGAATGTAAATAACATTTAAATTTAAATTTATAAAAGTGAAAACACATGTCGATTCTAAGGCATCCTATTCACCTTGGATTATTCAAACAGCTTATAAGTATGCACTTTTCTTACCCACTTCACTAGATCACTTCCACTAGGAATACAAAGCTTGTCATTTTTATAGAGAAGTATTCTTAGATTGTGTATTCTTCCACTCAAATCCCCTTGAAATTTTCTTTGAATATCATCTGGGTTATATAAATTAGTATACTACTCATTTCAAGAAGGTTCAGGTCACATTAATATTACATCGTTATTGGAGGTTAAAAGAGCTTGTTTTCCATTTAGACCCACTTCTTACATTTGAATGACTGCAAATTCACCATCTAATACAACTATTGGCCAAGTTAAAATTCAATCAGATATGAAGGCATTCAAGTGGTACCATTTCTCTGTTGAGTATGCAAGTTTGCTAGTACTTAATAGCTTTCTGAAGTACAATCTACTTTTTATCATAAATTGAATAGTATTTATAAGCACTATAGCGGCTAAATAGTTTGTCTTACATCTCCCTTCTTGTATTGAAGATATAGCAAGTTCAAAAGCATTTACCAATTTCAAATTGCTTTTTTAGATTCTAAATGAAAATATGCATGCCACTTAAATTTCTTATTAAAAGAAGTGATCTATCAACATTTTAATTTCTTCTCCAATAGAATTTTTTATTAGCCTTTGTTAGCAAGAGTAGTGGTGTAATAGGTACTAAGAATTTTGTTTTTTTGTTTTTTCATATTAGCATGCCACTGTGTAGCTCCACACATTGGTCACATTTTGTGACCATGATTAATTATTTTCACAATTATTTTGTTGTAGTTAATTTTAAACTCTCTGCAAAAAAAATTTGAATGTCTAGATATTATAGGTTTTCTTATGTAAGTCATATTTCTTTAAATTTTGGAATAGATGGCCATCTTTCAAATGGTCAAATATTTTCTTCGTATGTCATAGATGTGTCTATGATGGAATGTCATTTAGACTGATAATGATAAAATTTTCTATTTATTGTCTCATTCTATCATTCATAAGATGTATTAACATTATTAGTTTATTATACAAATTAAATAATGTTGTTAAATATTCAAATGGTCTCTACACTTAGGGTATGTTTGGGGCAGCTGCAGCTTATCCAGTTTCTGTTAATAAGCAGCTTATCCTGATAATCTGCTGATGAACAGCTGATCCAGATAAGGTGACTGACTGTTTGGTTTGTGCTTTTGGAAAACAGCTGATTCTGGATAAATGACTATTCTGCCCCTGTTGTGGATAAACTGTTTAGCTATTCGATTTCTTACATGTCCATTACTCTCAGTAGATACACAAGTTTCATAACAGTACGAAATTATCCTACTTCTTACATGAACTAATAAGCTTACTCAAGTATTTAAACAGAACATGCACTTCATGCCATATTCATCCTTTGGCATCAATATACATAGATCATTCAACAACTCTAAAAAAACGAAACAATAATATATACATTAATGTATTTGATCTATATTAATCATGATCATTTAAATCCAACCTAGTGACAATGTACAACTATGTTATAATTTCTTATAATTCAAGATAATAATTAGAACATTCTCTTTAGCAAGATCAAATAGAACATGAACATGGTGCACATTGTGCATGGGAGCAATTATAAAAACTTCAAAAAAAGTTACATGACACCAATTACATTGGTAATACTACATAATTTGAAAGTTGACAAACAAAGAAGCCACTGACAAGTAAGTTTAAAGGGATAAAACAAGAACTTTCTAATGTGTAGTTAAACAAGAAATGAAAAAGTCAGCAACAAACAAAGCAAACAAATAGGATAAAGCTGAAATGATTGAAAAAGAAAATGAGAAAGATCATAACATAGAAGCACAAACAGTTTTCAAAGTGCTCAAAACCTTTAAGTTACTCAAAGGACAAATGTAGGATACCACATATGGCTTGTGTCAATCAGATGAGGCAAGCAGTTAATATTAATGTGGAAGTGACATAATGGAAGATTCATAGAGAAAAGAGCAGAGAAAGCAAAGGTCTTCCCAATCCAGTACAAAGAAAGAAAGGTTGAGGGATTTTGACCTGATGAATGCGCGGGGTCAGGGGATCGAAGGGATTGAAGCATATAAAGCAATTGAGGACATCTGGATCAAAGCTAAATCCAAATTGTCTAGTCGTATTATTACGTTCGTCCGCTCTCGTCCCCTCCACCTCCTCGACATCCCCCACTTAGTCTACGACCTCTACGGGCTTTTCCTCCTCCTCCTGTTTTGAACTTTCACCTTTGACCCAATCACATGCCCTCTTCTTCAAATCCTCATTCTCCTCGCAGCTGCCATTCCCCGATCTCGCCATAATACTCTCCACCGTCGGAGAGACACCCCTCCAGCTAGAGCCTCCCTGCACCAGAGATCCTTGCGATCTCTTCCTCGTGCTTCGGCTTTGCTTTCGGCATGCCTAGGTCAACGACCAAATGGGAAAGAGGAGGGAGGAGAGGAATTTTCTCCCCTGCAGAGCAAATTTAGGTAGCGACGGAGGCAGGATCGGCTACGATCGGGTTTAGCGAGGGTAAGGGAGTAAAAGCTAGAGGGCGAACGCGGATCGCGGGGGTATACCCGCGGTCCACGTCTAGTAAAAATTAGAAAACGCGGTTTTTAAAAATTCACCTAAAACGCGAGAAACAAACAGTGAGGCGGCGGTTTGAAAATGGCGTCGCACTTTAAGCTGCCCCAAACGGGCCCTTAATCTTGTATTCAGTCTTCCGTATATCCTTTAGATTTTATAATACAAAGCAATAAGCCATATTTAAATCTTTCTTAATAAGACAATTGTCCTTTATATTTTAGTCATCCACTTTAAAAAGTAAGTATCACATTCAGTTATTTTATTAAATGTTTAATTATTTACTTGTTCTATCATGTATTGTCCTTATTTGGTACTATTACAATTAATAAACCATAATGTGAGCTATCAATTGCTTGATAAATTTCTTCTTTATCTTTTCTTTCTTTGAAATCAAATTCTTATACATACTAACATTAGGCAAATCTAAATGAGTAAAAAATTTAAAAAAGTGCTACATCATTCTTTATAAAGATAATCCTTTGAGTTCTCTAAAAAAATTTAGTTGTTTTACACTGGTTATTACATTATAAGAATTATAACAAAAACTGGCATAAAAAACAACGATCAAGTGTGTATGTAATTTTATCTTTATTTTTTATGGCTTTCAGGTGGTAAAGATAACTGACGTCTTTTCCACATGCAGACCGGTAGTTTCTTAGTAAATTTAGTAACTAATAGTCATAAAATATTAATGCATGTATGTATGATTATAAGTGTAACTAATGCTATGAATGCATTGATAAGATTTTTTAGTCATAATTTTGAATATTTGTAACTATTTTATATTAATGATTATTTTAAGAAAAAATAACTATTTGTGAGATACCCTAGCAAAAGTTTGATTAAGATGAATCATGATTTTGCAAAGTGTATGCCCATGAAATTTAAATACATTTAAAGACATAAAAATTACTTAAAACAATATTTAATTATTTTAAAATTTATTTTGACTAGAAAATACAAGATATACATAGAAACTCACACTAAAATTGAGTTAATACAACTTAAGGCTCATGCAATCTTCAAATATAACATAAGAAAAATAAGGTTTTATCATATAAATCAAAAATAATTTGGATGAAACAAATTATAATGATTATGGAATCAATCATTTTAGCCTAAGCTAAAAGGTTGTATGAAAAAAAAATTGTTGACAAGGGGCTACTTCAATTGTGGATACTTACAGGGTGTTTGAAGCCGAATTTGAGTAGGATTTACGTACGATTTAACATAAATATAGCCAAAAAAAATAGAGAAATTAAATCCGCATTTCGCTAAATCTAATTATGCTTCCTCTCTATTATTTTTTTCTAAAACGTAAATCCAAATCTATTAATTCTGATTATTACATGGATTTAATGGATTTAGCATTGGAAAAAAAAGCTCATTAGTGGATCTATGTCAAATATGGTAAACGTATTTAATGGATTTAACCTTAAATTGAATAAAAATACTATTCTGAATTTACAATATTTGAATTTAATAAATCCAAATTTATCAGATTTACTAAATCCTATTTAACATAAATCTTATATAGGCGGCCTACATAAAGAAGCTCATCTTTGGTCTGTTAAAAGATCCCCTATTTTAAATGGTCTTAGACGGTTGTGGAAGATGATGATCTAGTTCATTATTGGAGCATTTACATAAATATCACACAGTTTTTATATATTTATAAATCTAACACCTAAATTTTTCATATTTGTGTGCATAACACTCAAATTTTAAAGATGAAATTTAAAATATCATCATAATTAACTTTTAAAAAGTGATACACATTTTCATGCATAATTTAATGACACCAAAATGATATAAATGTAAATATTAGAGTTTAGGGAAAAATATTATGTATGGACTCTGAACGTAGAGCTAAGTTTAGATTGCAATCGTTAGGAATATCCTATTGTGTTATAGGAATATTCTATCTGCTTTATTTCTAAAAAAAAAATTTATATTCAAGTATTATATGGTTTTATTCGATTATTTTGCGGCGTTATTAGAATATTCCTCCGCGTTAATTGATTTGGGGTTAAATTATTATTAGAATATTCTCCCGCGTTACTGGATTTAGGGCTAGAAATTGAAATAGTACGGGGAATATGTCGAATAATACAGCCCCAAATCAAGTAACGCGGAAGAATGTTCCAAATAACACCGCAAAATAATCGAACAACATCATATAATACTCGAATAACACTTTATTTTTTACAAATAACACAGATGAAATATTCATGTAACACAGCAGAATAATATTCATAACTATTACAATCCGAACGTAGCTCTACGTTCAAAGTCTTGATGAAATATTTTTCCAAGACTTTAGCTGTAAGATAATACATAAAAATTATGTGGAATCAATGTAATTTTTTCTCAACTTTTTTTAATACTATATTTTTTTTCGAATTTTCTTTGGGTTTGGCATCATTTGCCCTCTCTAAAACAAAGGATTGCCTCCAATCCGCACTCAAAAAGCCCATTAAGCCAAGCGTACTAAATGGCCCACAGCATGGTAATGGATCTGTTGCATGCGTACGTCCATATTCCAAATTAGCATGGTTAAAATTCCATTTATATGCGAAAATAGCCCAAAAGGAAAAATCCATGAAATAAAGCCGTTCAATATATTAGACCAGCTACATAAATGTCTTTCATAGGCGGCCTACATAAAGAAGCTCATCTTTGGTCTGTTAAAAGATCCCCTATTTTAAATGGTCTTAGACGGTTGTGGAAGATGATGATCTAGTTCATTATTGGAGCATTTACATAAATATCACACAGTTTTTATATATTTATAAATCTAACACCTAAATTTTTCATATTTGTGTGCATAACACTCAAATTTTAAAGATGAAATTTAAAATATCATCATAATTAACTTTTAAAAAGTGATACACATTTTCATGCATAATTTAATGACACCAAAATGATATAAATGTAAATATTAGAGTTTAGGGAAAAATATTATATATGGACTCTGAACGTAGAGCTACGTTTAGATTGCAATCGTTAGGAATATCCTATTGTGTTATAGGAATATTCTATCTGCTTTATTTCTAAAAAAAAAATTTATATTCAAGTATTATATGATTTTATTCGATTATTTTGCGGCGTTATTAGAATATTCCTCCGCGTTAATTGATTTGGGGTTAAATTGTTATTAGAATATTCTCCCGCGTTACTGGATTTAGGGCTAGAAATTGAAATAATACGGGGAATATGTCGAATAATACAGCCCCAAATCAAGTAACGCGGAAGAATGTTCCAAATAACACCGCAAAATAATCGAACAACATCATATAATACTCGAATAACACTTCATTTTTTACAAATAACACAGATGAAATATTCATGTAACACAGCAGAATATTCCTAACTATTGCAATACGAACGTAGCTCTACGTTCAAAGTCATGATGAAATATTTTTCCAAGACTTTAGCTGTAAGATAATACATAAAAATTATGTGGAATCAACGTAATTTTTTCTCAACTTTTTTTAATACTATATTTTTTTTCGAATTTTCTTTGGGTTTGGCATCATTTGCCCTCTCTAAAACAAAGGATTGCCTCCAATCCGCACTCAAAAAGCCCATTAAGCCAAGCGTACTAAATGGCCCACAGCATGGTAATGGATCTGTTGCATGCGTACGTCCATATTCCAAATTAGCATGGTTAAAATTCCATTTATATGCGAAAATAGCCCAAAAGGAAAAATCCAGGAAATTCAATATATTAGACCAGCTACATAAATGTCTTTCATAGTGGTATTCTTATATCTTATTTTGACTTCCAGTCTTATTTATGTCTCGCTTGTTGCATTATTTAGTTGTGCGATTGCGCTTATTATAATACAATAAAAATTTGATCTGTCACTTCAAATATTATTGTCAATATTTTGATAATTATTAATATTTAAAATAAATATAGTGACTTTTTTATCTATTCCAAGTCATTTGATATTATCTATAAGAATAATGATTGGTATAATTTTGAATATGTTAGATAAATAACATATTCATCTATTTTATGTTTGGATGATTTACATACATACCACTCAATTCTGATGTATTTACATATCTAACACATAAACTTCATTTATTTACATCTATATGACATTGCATGAAATGGCATCTTTGATTTTTTAAAAGTTAAAATAGTGGTATTTTTAGTATGATATGAAAGATTTGGGTGGTATGAATGTAAAAGGGAAATGTTTAATGCATAAGAATTGGGTGGTATGTGTGTGAATTCCCCTTTAGGTTTTTATTCACGGTTCTGCAGAATATTTTTTTGTATATTGCTAGAACTTTATTTTGAAAATCATAATTGATATGTTATCAAAAAAATTGTTATTATCATGCATGAATCTCAAAGTATTTTGAGCAATGAAAATTTCCAAATACGATTTCATGATCATCTAAGTTTTGATTTAATCATAATGTAACCGCAAGGCGGCTCCGATGAAGCCAAAATTGATTTGATCCGAGTTCGGAAGCCCAGATTAAGTCGTTGACATGCAATTAGGACTTTGGATGGGCAATTGAATGGTCAAATGTATTCCAAATCTAACAAGCTTATAATCAAGCTGAGTCTCCCGTCGAGTCGAATCTAACGAGCACAAGATCACTCGATTCGAACATCATGAAGGCACTCAAATGCTATAAAACACAATCAAATTAAAAAGATAATATGTCCATTAGAGTTAACTGAATTCATGTGTTATTTATAGAGAATGTCACTTACAAAATATATAAATAAACTCTCACTCATTTCATGAGAGGAAAGATTCCTTAGCTCCACCACGATAAGACCATCGTCGACTACCTGATGCTCGGCCACATGTCTTTGGCCATTGCCGGTACTAAACCATTGTCCATGCCAAACAACCGTTCCCGCCACCAGACCACCTCCATCTAGCCATCGGAGCACCGTTGTCTGGCTGCCGCAATATCGTGGATGTCACTGGACAACGCTAAACCACTGTTGCCCGACCACTATTGTTTGATTGTCGCCTTCTTCAGACCACCACAATCTTGCCATTGTCGTCAAGCCATAGCAACCGCTAGACACTATTGCCTAGCCATCGCTGTCTAACCGCTACCACCGTCAGACCACCACCGACGCAACCTAACCACCATCATCGAACCACCATTGTCATACATCCATTGCTATTGACGTAGAATTACCATCGTCGTCACCGGACTACCATCATCGTCACTGGACTACCATCGTCATCACCGGACTACCAATGTCGCCACCATCGGAACACTGTTGCCCGACCATCACTGCCGCTGCCACTACCTCCTCAAGAGTGATTGCATATGGTTTCACATGGGAAGAGTTTGATACAAGAAATCATCTTTACATGATCAATGGGTCTCAAACTTGAGAATTGGTTGATTTGAGCCAATATTAGATAAGTGAGAAGGACTATTATAAGGGGCTCCTATAGTTGGGGCCAGTCATCCACTCAATGAGCATAAAGTTGTCCAAGATAGTGGGATTTCCTGCACTTCGTGATCTATTTATGGAGATTCTGGTTTTGTCTTGACAATGGGGATACACTAAGAGTGTATCACATTGTGAGTTCTGCAGAGAGCAAACTAAACTGAAGCAATCTCAATAAATTAAAGAGAAATTAGAGGCTTTGTTGAAAGGGAAGGAGCAATCAAAGATAAAATTTAAGGTGAAAGCAAAGCAACTCGCTTCCTTTCAAGCATAAATAAAATAGCTGGAAGAGAAAGAAAAGCAAATACCTCGAAAGTGAGCTGACTCAGCTAAAAGAACAATTGGAGCTTTGAACGAAAGAATTTGAGAAAAAATGAGGGTTTGGGCTTTTGGTTTATCATTATATTGAGCTAGTAAAGAGATGAAATGGAAAGATTCCACCTTAGAGAGCTCACATAAGAAGTCTAAAGAGAACATTGAACTTAAGAGAAAGCTCGATGAAGAAGTGATCCCAACTGTTTATATGTAACAATATAACAATGTCTTTGATGATATTTTTCACTTATTTTTTCTTACTTTACAACAGAACCAAAAACTTGATCCTAGAGAAAATAAAAATTTAACTTTTTAATATATATATATATTTGGATACTACGCAAGTATATGTATTGTTATCAAGTAATATAGGACTTTTTGATTAAGACCTGAATATCGAACCCACAGGAAAAATAAGCAATATGCATTATTTATCAACAAACCTTCTATTTTAAAAAGACAATTATTTAAACTATAGATATTTTCACTATAGGTAAAATTCAATCTTATCAACAAACCTTGTATTTTAATTCAAAGTAGATAAAATTCAATTTTTTTTTTTGTGTTTTTGATATTTTGACAAAATAATAAAGCTTCTAAAGACAACTTTAGTTTATGTAAAAGAAAAACATTTGATATGAAAATATCTTTCTCCTTATCATGAGTCAATAAAAAGTATAGGAATTCTGTTGTGGAAGTATGCAAATTGTGTTGTGTCAAATATGAGTAATAATATTCTTTACCCTTACTAGAGATGCTATAAAGAACATTGATTAATCTATAGTTTGAATAACCTTGAAGACCGGTTAGGTAGGGAAGATATCAGCTCTCACTCTAGAGTTCTCTCTTTTCCCTCTATCTGGGGGCTAACATCTCGTATCAAAACTTAAAATTATAAATCAAATTGGGGGTTTTAGCCTGTCACTCTAAAGTCCTCTAATTCTACACCTTTGAAAAAAAAATTTCCCTATTTATTTGCACTTAACCCCATGAACTACATTCTTATTCATGAAATCAATATGTGATTCTAATCATTTGTTGACTGAAACAATACCATTTCAGATCTTATATATTCTCACAACAGGTATTAACAACTTAATTGGCTAAATCAGGAAGTAAATGAAGTGCAAAATTTCAAATCATCACAACTTCTTCTAACATTAAAGTATAATACTTTACACAGCATCCTTTAAACACTTAATATTTAAGGAGAAAGAAAAAAAAACTACTCAGAATCCATGGAGAAAACAAAACCACACTTTCGTTTAAAAGTATTGTCAAACCAACAAGAAGTCTCGATTAAAACAAAAAGTAGTTTAAAAACAAAAGATAAAAATTTATCTCAAATCCTCCACCAAACTCTTGAAGTTCATTTGAGTTTCTTCTCTTTTACAACACTCTTACTCTCTAAATAAAACTAAAAACAAAAAGGATAAAGTAAATTTGTAGTGCCTGAAAATCTCTCCAAAACTATCTGTAACTCTTCTCAGAACTTCCCCATTTCAGGACTTTCAAGCACACTTCAAAAAGTCTCAACTTCATTCTTTTATAAATCTTCAAGAGGTGTCTTGATAATTCTTTAAAATGTGTCCCAATTCGATGTATTCTCCAAAGGATGCCTCCTTTCATAAATCTTCTAGCCATATTTTCGTTTCTAGTGGACATAACCACCCTCTTTAGCCAATAAGCTTTAACCAATAGGTGTCTCAAATGTCCCTTCAAAATTCGACAAAATGAAGTAAACCGTCACATAACTGCCTTTGATGCTTAGGCGCGGCTTTCTCTATTGCGCCAAAACACTTTTGCACAATTTTCACATTTTTACTCTAAATTTGATTATTTTTCACTCATTTTAGCATTTTTCAACTTCTTACTTGTACCTGAAAGAAAAACATACAATTACATTTGATTAAAGTGCAATATCTCAAAAAATAGGTATGAAAATGCATCTAAAAATACTATATATTTTTGGTGTATCACTCGTTAGCTCGAAAGTGGTTGCACCAACTATCATTGGATTCACTATTACTGTGCCTACTGTATTGTACATTAAGGGAAAGGAAAACAAAGTTATGAATGTAGCTTGATTGATAAATTTACTGCCCCATCATCAGTGTTTGAGATTTGCTGCAGTTCAAAGAATGTGCCGGTAACCAAGTCACAAAGAAGAAACCGTAGCCAAGTAAGATTATTTTCCTGTTTATTTGTACTAAATCATATGAATTGATGATGAGGAAGACTAGCAAGAAGAGTCTTTTACAAATGCTTAAGTGTCACTCTTTTTTTTTTCTCTATATCTGTGTACATAAGAGTATATATATTTTTTATTTAAACTTTTGAAAGCAATTTACCTTATTAGTATTTTTTGTATGGCTTTGAATATGTCATATTTTCTGTCTTTATTATGTGTGATTAATCACAACAATTTGTGTGAATTATTAACATGAATGCTTTGGTTTCAGTCATATACTTTTTATCAATCCAGTATAAATAATAACTTCTAGTTAAGTCATTGTCTCGGGTAAGTCACGTTGAGGCTTACAGGTAGACCTTGTCACTATTGTCAGTAAACTCCATTTGGCTCAAATTAATTAAAAAATAAAAAATAATAGTATACTATTTATAAATTAAAATTTTATATTGTATTAATAATTTTAGCCATGACTGCAAAATAAAAATAAAATTTATGTTTTAGATATGGAAATACATAAGACTTGTGTGGTATGTATTTATCTGCCCCTAAAATAACTTTGCTCTAGCCCTCCCTTCCCTTCACCAAAAATTGCGACTTATTCTTATATATTTAAAAAGCCAAAAAAATTTTCCGGTGGGAGTGAAGTGCGTAATATTATTAGGGCATATCTTTATAAACTATGATCCCCAAATCATTATACTCCAAACTAGGAGCATGGCCATCATCATCATACCTCATTATATTGTTATGAATAATATAATGAATGAACATGTGTATTCACTTCACTTTTAGATTTACATTGTAATAATATTTTTTATTTAATATTAAAAATTCGAAGGATATACTTAAAAATATGAAAATTTAGATGTTGCACACTCAAATACGTAAGAATTGTGGTTATTATGTAAATGTGAATGTAGACAAATATGTAAAAGCTGTCGTTGAAACATGTGTTTCCCACCACTCCTGATTAGGTGTGGTGAGATGTTTTTAACTACGGTCTGACTTAAGAAAATTATAATAATCACTATAATTTTTTGAGCATCAGATTATTATTCAGAAGTTTATTTTTAGGTAAGTTACAGCTATCCAAAATGACTTATTGCTCACAATGAATATAGATTAAAAGTTACAACTCAGCCGGGTCTGTCGCGTGCTCTTTTTTAATTGGACGGTGCCAGTTGCCAGATCAGCTCCAATTAGAAAAAAACCACGTCATTATTTTGTTATTTTTAATGACTAAAACAGAAATAATTATCTTCCTTTATTTCCGCCGTCGTTCCATCCCAAAACGTTCCATTTCCACACCATTCATTCATTCCTTCTCCCTTCGCAATTCAGATGTCGATTCCATCGATCGCGTTAGCTTTCCTCTTCGCCGCTGCGGCGGTGGCCGCGACCGCAGACGCGGCTGCATTCAACGTGTCGGAAATCACTTTCGACGACGGATACCTGCCGCTGTTCGGCGAGCGCAACCTTCTGCGGTCTCCAGACGGACGGAGTGTCAAGATTCTCCTTAACCAGCGTTCAGGTAAGAGATTGCCACGGTTTGTTCAGCGAATGTCGTAACTGTGTTTGATTGAGCGTTTTGGCAATGCAGGATCGGGATTCATTTCGTCGGATTTGTATTACCACGGTTTGTTCAGCGCGTCAATTAAGCTGCCGTCTGATTACACGGCCGGCGTCGTGGTCGCGTTCTACGTGCGTTTTCTTTATTTTTTCGGGAAAATATATGCGTACGTCAACGTGTTATTCAGAGGGTACACGAAGATTATATCCGCGTTATACCCCTGCAACGTCCATATAACTTATTTGTAACCTATAAATGGTATAATGCGGATATAACCCTCTGTACCCTCTGAATAACTTTCAGCGTACGCAGCACTGCGTACGTCTTAGATACGTAAATATTTTCCTTTTTTTGGGCTAAATTTTATTTATTTATTTTGAAAAATGAGATGATTGGAATGATAATGATAACAATTTAGATGTCGAATGGGGATATATTTGAGAAGAATCATGATGAGCTGGACTTTGAGTTTCTGGGAAATCTCTGGGGACGTGAATGGCGGATTCAGACTAATGTGTATGGGAATGGGAGCACAAATCGGGGTCGTGAGGAACGGTATCGGCTTCCTTTTGATCCCACGGCTGAGGCCCACCGTTACTCCATTGTCTGGACTAATGCAACCATCTTGTACGCATCTTTTTGGAACATTTACATGCATGCCACTCAATCCTTATGCATTTTTATCATATTTCTAAATTAAAATATTGCGATCAGACACTCTGACCATTTTCTAAAATTTTATACTAAATCTTTTACCTCTAGAATATGTTCGCTAATAACAACTTTGGATATGAGCCAGAATAAGAGGATGAACGCATAATACGTCAGGTATCCGAACGTGAAGATACGTTCAGATTAGGGGTGTAAACGAGCCGAATACCAGCGAGCCCAGGCTCTGCTCGTGTTCGGCTCGTTTATATTTCGAGCTCAGAAAAAAATTTGGGAAATTTAAATACATACCGCACAATTCTTTTGTATTTACATAACTAACACCCAATGTTTGATATTTACACTTATAACATCTTGATCTCATAAAAGTATGCATGAAATGGTTTATATTTTTGTGGTGATGTTAAAGATTTGGGTGACATGCATGTAAACATGCATGTTTGGGTGTTAGATATGTAAATAGATAAGTAGGGGTTTAAACGACCTGAACACGAACGAAAAGAGCTTGTGTTCGTGTTCGGTTCGTTTGAAATTTAGTTTGTTTGAAATAAGCTCGTGTTTGAAATTGTTCGTAAATGCACTGTTCGTGTTCGTTTCTTAACGAACGAGAACGAGCCGAACACGAGCTGTTCGCAAACAACAAGTCGTTTTGACAGCCCTTGTTCAGATTTGTGTTATAGGAATATCCCGTTATGTTATAAGAATATTTCATCAGCGTTATTTGTAAAAACTGAAGTGTTATTCGAGTATTATGCGGTGTAATTCAATTATTTTGCAGTGTTATTTGAATATTCCCCCATGTTACTTGATTTGGGGTTATGGTATTTGGCATATTCCCCGTATTATTTCAATTTCCACTATGTTATGTGAATAACACAGACTCAAATCAAGTAACACGGGAAATATTCCAATAACACTTCATTTTTCACAAATAACACTGATAGAATATTCATACAACACAACGAGACATTCCTACACGATGACAATTACAAGCCGAACGTAGCTCTATTTTCATAGTCCTGACCTAATATTTTTTCCCAAGAAGGTTGATTAATGACTTAACTGCTAATACGACTCACTTCACCACTAAATAAAACATTTTTCTTAATTAATTGCGTTTCTTAATCAATCATCATGCATAATAGCATGTCCTAATCACATTTAAACATCGAGACAGATTTTATATTGACGAAATACCAATAAGAGAGGTGACCAGAAGTGAAGCAATGCGTGGAGACTACCCATCAAAACCAATGTTAATTTACGCCACAATCTGGGACGGCTCCAACTGGGCGACTTCAGGCGGAAAACACAAAGTGAACTACAAATACGCGCCTTTCGTCAGCGAGTTCTCAAACCTCATCCTCAAGGGTTGCCGTCTCGATCCCATACAGCAGTTGCCGGCCGCCGTGCAGTGCCGGGAAGCAGAGATGGAAACTGCAGCTGCAGACTACTCGGTGATGTTGGAGCACAAGTATGAAACCATGATGCAGTTCAGACGAGAGTATATGACTTACAGTTTTTGTTATGATGAGGTGAGATACCCGGTCAGTTTCCCGGACTGTAAAATTGTGGAGGGGGAGAAGGAGAAGTTTGGAAGGACAGGGCACGTTGTGCGTCCGACGAAGTCTGCGGTGAAGATGAAGGGAGTTGCGCGGAAGCGCCCGTTGTGCGTCCGACAAAGTCTGCGGTGAAGATGAAGGGAGTTGCGCGCAAGCGCCGATCGAAGAAACGCGGTCAGTTCAATAATAGGAATATGATTCATGGAGATGCCGAGATATGATGATTATTGATTGATATAATTAATTGGACAATATTGAATTAATATTTTGAAATAATTTGTGCTTGTGAGAAACAGTTCGGTAATTGGTGATTATTGTAGCATATTGTGATTGTTTATACTTTGGTGCTCATCCATCATTTCCATTTCTTGAAGAGATGTTACGTTCGGAGTTCCCGAAAGGTGGGAGCTCAGACCTCCATTGTATCACGTCGGGAGTCCGGATGTGGCTCACGTCCGGACTTTAGACTTAATATTTTTTCTCATTTCTGATGGGTATTCGTCTGCATTGGAGGGCTTCGAAGTATTAAGTTATGTTAGGGTTTATAAGCAAAACAAATGATCAATCTATATAGCTTTCGGCTTAGTTAATACATACTCAAATTCATTCACATTCAAATAGATTTGAGTGCTTTTAAAAGTTTAAGGATTAAATTTATCACATGTAAATACAATTTAATTAGTTTATTTATAGTTGTAAATAAACTAATTTGCTGTTTGATAAGTAAGTTATTAAAGGATTGATGTTAAGCCCGATAGTGCCTTATGCATTATTAATTCAAATTTTATTAAATTTAGTTTATTTATTTACTTATTTAATATTAATATATTATATTTGAAATTGATATAATATTTATCTCCAAAATATGCGCTCATAGTGCAAAACAAACTGAGTAATGTTCTTTCTTTTATTTATTAAGCACAAAAACATTGATTATTTATGTATTTTGCAAGGAATTTTTTTAGTTTTTAAGTGTCTATGATATTATAAATTAAATAAAAAATAAACAAATCACATAGAATATTTCATATAACATATTTTGTAAGATTCAATTTTTAATCCTAACATGTCCCCATGCAAAAATAATTTTAATTTATCGTGTGTTGTATGACAATAACTGCTAACATGATGTTGTTATGATTTATTAATTTGCCATAATAATATATAAAACTTTTAATTGAGCAGTGTTAGATGATAGATATATCTAGTGCTTCATCTCATGATTTAGATAGTTTACAACTAAACTTCTAGCTATAGATTTGCATTTAATTGAATATAGTTTCTTGTCGAATTCCAATCTGTCATTTGAATCATACCCAAGGAATAGAGCCGGATTCTGAGGGAAGAAGAAAGAGAGGGAGAGAAAGAAACAAGCTTGCCCCATTTTTTTCTTTTGGGGTGGGGGAGGGGGGTTGGCTCATAGAGGGGGTGCCCAGGTTCAGTGCCCCTTATTATTATGCACAAGATTCAATTATAAGTGAGGGAGAAGGGGAGCAAGCTCCCTACATGGGGGTGAGAGAGTGAGAGCCCTATGGACCCCTTTTACAAGTAAGGGGTCAGTCCTCTTTTAATAGAGAAATAAAGAGGGGAGGGGGATATAACATTTGTTCCTCTGTTTAAAGGAAAATAGCGAGGAGATTTTTTGGTTTTTTTCTTGCTTAGATCAATCCTCCTGGAGCTTCCCACAACTGGACTTGTTGGCTTCGAGTGGCCGGCTCAGGTGGCCTAATGGTGAACATAACGAGTCGGGAAATAACATAACAATGTTTAGTTTTAGATACGTCAAGACAATGGATTGGTTGGTATGCACATAAATACTTCCTTTAAATTGTATTTATATATTTATTAATATAAAACTTGAGTGGTATCACTGTAAATCTTCTGTTTTTAGGAGGTAGCCGGTCAAATTGGCGGTTGGCCGGAGTAGAGGCAGCCGACCAGTGGATGACCGGTCAGAGGGGTGAGGGGATCGGTCGGAAGACAAGGGGGGCAACATGATTTGTGTGGTATGTAAATTTTCTGTTTTTAGGAGGTAGGGCAGCTATACATCTCGCGAGTAGATGGCTGAGGTGTGCGGCCAACTACTGGCTGGAAGGCTAGTTGGCCAGCGAGATTTGTATGGTATGTAAATTTCCTATTTTTAGAAGCAATCGACCATGATGGCAAGCTGGTTGAGGTAGCTGGTTCTTCGTGTGACCGGTCTCAATGATTGGCTCTGCAGGTTTGTGGTTGCTGGCGCGGCTCCAACTGCGTGATCCTTCTGGCTCGATAAGATCATATATTTTGGGTGTACATTCTAGTGTTAAACCTTTCTGGCTGGTCAAATCATGAATGATAAGTATATATTATGATAATCGTGATTGCAAATTGGGTGAAGAGTTGTGAAAATTGTTAATAATGATAATCAATAGACTAGTCTAAAACTAGAATAAGAAAGAGGAATTTGAAAAGACTACAAAGCCATAAAATAGAAAAAGTGCGTTGAAAAAGGCAAAATGCAATAATTATAAGTTATATATGAATATGATGGAATCTTTTTAAGAGTGAAATTGAAGCATTTGATTCTTTGTTGACATTCTCAATTGTTGCAAATCATATTGAACTCTATAGTATAGCATGATAGCATGATACAACCTTTTTATGTAGTGTAAGCAAGTATTCAAAACAATACCTTTAAATTATTTTTGTAAATATTTACATTTATTTTTTGCTAGATTTCTTCATATTTTCAAACTCATTAATTCATTATTAGTGAATCTACATATATATATATATATCTGATTTAATATTTTCTTGTTCACTCATTCCAATGAGCAGTTAAACTGATTTATTATTTTCTTGTTCACTCATTCCAATGAGCAGTTAAATTTTCTAGCACTTTATTAATTTATGAATTACAAGAAAATATATTTTGATTTTCTTATTAACCTATTGTATTGATTATTGTTTAATTGGTGTCAAAATTTTAAGCATTAATTTCATATTTATTGAATTGCTTATAAATTAAGACGCACACAATTGTTTGTTAATATAACAATTAAAGCACATATTTTTCAAATTTTGAGCTTATTTATTGGCGCATTTAGGTGCACACTCAATTAATTTAAATAAGCCAAAAATAAGCTAAATACAAGCTAAGCTTTATTATATATATAAAAATACCTATACAAGCAAAATACAAACATACATTTTAAAGCTCAGCCCAAACTAAATATGAACAAAGTTAGTATAGTTAGGGTTGTCGAAAAAGGTCGTTGTTTAAGAACAGCTCGTGTTGGATTCCTTCGTTGTCTGAGCTCGATATATAAACAAGCTGAGCACGAAAAAAGATTTCTTAGTTTGCGTTTGACTCGATTTGGGTCGAATTAATTAAAAAATATTAGATATTTATATATTAAATTTATATATTATATTTTAAAAACATTAAATTTTATTAATTTTAAATAATTTTAGCTATGATTGTAAATAAAAAATAAATTTTTTTTTTGAAAATGTGTACACATAAGAATTTGGTGGCATGAGTGAAAATGAAAAATATTTTCGCCTGGCTCGCAAAAAAAAAATCTATTTTAACATGTAAATAAATAAGAATTGCATGGTGTGCATCTAAATGACAAAACCTTCTTTCACTGAGTTGATTTAATCCCTCATGGCAAATTTTGATAAAGAAAATCACTCATCCTTTTTAAATAATTAATCTCCCTTCTACAAAAGTCAATTTTACTCTTTAATTTGACTCGAGCCTCAACACTTCGAAGCTGTCATTATTTCGAGCATAACATAAGTTTCATTGGAATATAAAAATTTGAATTGAGCCAAATATAAATAGACAATTCACAATTTATTTTGAACATATTATGAACACGAACAAAAAAAGAAAAAAATCAAATGAGTTGAAGACGAACAAGCCTTAGGCTCCCGGAAGTTCGACTCATTTATACAGTTAAGTATAGTGGAATCAAACTTAATGCATGATGTCCTAAACTTAGCTCAACTCAATCGAAGCTCTGTTGCCTCACCTATCGCTTCAAATTTATACATATCAAAGTACTTGCACTTAAGAAAAGAGATAATAGAAAAAAACATAGTAATCTCATGTAGTTATGAATTGCATCCAATTAAGATCCAAATTCAGGAAAAATTATTACGTCCTTCGCCCGGATGCAGAGTTGCGCTGTATACGCCGAACTGCGCTGTATCACGGCCGTCGCCCAGATGCAGCTTGGCGTCCAGACAACGGACGTAATAATCTCTACGTCCGACGACGGACGTAATAATCTCTCCAAATTCAGAATGCACTCTCAGGAATAACCATTAATTTCTAACATAATTGTGATGAAGACTCAACTCATCTCTCTCCAAAAAAGAATGCATCGAGCTTGTTTTTATTAATTAGTTTTAATATGTTAAGTTTTTGTTAAAATTGAAATGAATTTATGTGGCATGAATCTTGTTGTAAAGCTCGCCCCGCTCTCGAATATAAATAGACAATTCACAAGTTATTTTGAACACATTATGAACACGAACAAAAAAAAAAATAAATAAATCAAATGAGTTGAAGACGAACAAGCCTTAGACTCCCTTAAGTTCGACTCATTTATACAGTTAAGTATAGTCGAATCAAACTTAATGCATGATGTCCTCAACTTAGCTCAACTCAATCAAAGCTCGGTTGCCTCACCTATCGCTTCAAATTTATACATATCAAAGTACTTGCACTTAAAAAAAGAGATAATAGAAAAAAAACTTAGTAATCTCATGTAGTTATGAATTGCATCCAATTAAGATCCAAATTCAGGAAAAATTTTTACATCTCTCGCCCGGATGCCGAGCTGCGCTGTATCACGGCCTCTGTGTCCGGATGACGGACGTAATAATCTCTCCAAATTCAGAACACACTCCGAGGAATAATCATTAATTTCTAACATAATTGTGATTAAGACTGAACTCATCTCTCTCCAAAAAAAGAATGCATCGAGCTTGTTTTTATTGATTAGTTTTAATATGTTAAGTTTTTGTCAAAATTGAAATGAATTAATGTGGCATGAATCTTGTTGTAAAGCTCGCCCCGCTAATTTCCTCGAAAAATTATTTCAAAGAACTTCTTTTAGAGATTGCGTTAGATGGAAGAAAAAAAAGAAGACAGTTGTTCACATCCAAAGAACTGCTTCTTAGCTTTAGTTTTGGACAACCCAAGAAAACTCCCTGAAAGCTTGCTGGCCCGTGAAATGGAATGCCCAG
>NW_018164918.1:105997-113360 GCF_001263595.1 Phalaenopsis equestris
TGCCGAGCGGGCTTCTGCTCCTAGGCCACAGTATGCCTTGTCCACTGTTCTTGCAAGATGCGAAAATCTTGGAGCCAAAGCCGAGAAGAGGGATTGCTGTTCGGCACCTGGGCATCCGAAGACCACCTGTAGTCGAGCTCCTCCTCTTCTGGATAACTGCTGCAGTTCCGAGAATCAAGGAACTATAATCCAGAAACATTTGGACTGCTCAATTCCTTTCTGCTGTAGTCGAAGAACAGTGCTGTGAGGGAGTGCTGAACCTAGACAGCCGAACGAAGAGAAAGAACCGCAGCAAGCAAACAGTAAACAGGGAAAACAGGAATAAAGAAAACTGTAAGAAATGAGATGCCATAAGGACACAAACACAAGAACAACAAAATTTAAGTGGTTTGGTCTTTAAACCTATATTCACGTAAGAAATGAGAAGGACACAAACACAAGAACAATAAAATTTAAGTGGTTTGGTCTTTAAACCTATATTCATAGAGGGAATCATTACGAAATTCACTATGATGAAAGAAGAATTACATGCTCGTTGTATTGAGGAATCACCATGTCTCTCTAGATCTCTCTCTCTACAAGACCTCTCCCTCAATTCTAAAGCCTCTGAACTTCTTATTCATCTCCTTGCTGAATTTTCTTCCTCCTCTTGATCTTCTTGATCAGATTTTTCTATCTCCTTATAGTGGTCATTCCACCCCCACAGGACCTCTCATCTATTTATAGATAGATGAGCATCTATTTATAGATAGATGAGGCTTTCCAAGATGCATGAAAATTACAAGTGTGTCATTTATGTCATAATTAAGAGCCATGAATAAACAATAAATCTTGAAAAAATTTAAAGGCAAATACATGCATATCACTCAATTTTTATGTATTAACTCCTAAATTTTATTTTTTATAATTATATAACCCAAAATTTTCATATCACATACAAAATGATATTACTATTTTAAATTAAGAAAAAAAATAAAATACATAATTTTATGCATACGTAAATATATGAAAATTAAAACAGCGCGCAGGATCCCAGACTGCACTTATGCCGAGTAAGCAAAACCAACCCATCTAGGTCGTCGCCTTCGCTCTGCTTGCTTCGTTGCCAGCATCCTTCTTCTCTCTTTCTATCCATCTAAACAGACATCGGAAAAACTAAGCTCGGGTTCAGCACATTCCTGGCGGAGGAAAGAAATCGCGTGATTTGTTCTGTTCTTGCTAGATCACTTCTGTCAAGAATCTCTAAAATTGTCAACTAAAAGAAGCGAAGAAGCCCTTTTCACATCATCAGGAGCTATCATCTTTTCGTTCGCTGTAATTTCTCATGCAATTCTTGCTTTCATGAAAGTTTGGGAGAGGAAGACTGAGTTCTTGCTACATAATCCGAGCAGTGTTGAATGCTGCCTTGTGATAGGCAACCGACAGTGGTTTTTGTGTTTTGCTTAATACTTGGTTAAAAATGTTCGAACTTTATTATGTCTGGAGCTTATTGCGAGCTTTGTACTGAATGAGAAGTTGGCATGGAGGAAATTAGCGGTAATGGGGATGCGCATGGAAATTTGCTGAAGCCGAATTCGATACACGCTTCTGGAAGCTTCAAAAGCTCTCTTTCCGGTAGATCTGGTGCTAGAAACTCACCTGCTTTCCGAAGGTTGCAATCCAGCAGAACTCCCAGGCGAGATTTGAGATCTGGCTCATGGAGTCTGCAATGGATCAGGAGCAATAGAGTAGTATTTTGGTTGCTGTTGATTACCATGTGGGCTTATATTGGGTTTCATGTGCAGTCGAGGTGGGCTCATAGTGATCACAGGCAGAAAGAATTTGTTGGCTACAAAGATGGGGCTTTCGGTGTTAAGAATCAAGAGGATGCATCAAAAGATTCGAAGTCTAATGGATCCAATCCCCCCAATTTTGCTGTGAAGGAACCAAAAGGTGGCAAAAACATTAAAAATTCTGATTCAAGTGATTCTAAATTATCTGTAAAAAGGATTACAAGTATGGTAAAGAGTTCAATGAGCAAGAGAGGCAGAAGGGTGTTAAAGAAGGTGGCACCAAAAGTTCCTGTGATGGAGAGCACAGAAAATGAGTCGGATGATGTTCTTATTCCAAAGAGAAACACTTCATTTGGATTGATGGTTGGGTCATTTGGGAATATTGAGGACAGAATTTTTGAGTGGAGTCCCGAGAAGCGCAAAGGAACATGCGATAGAAAAGGAAGATTTGCAAAGATTGTTTGGTCACGCACAATTATATTGATTTTTCACGAGCTCTCAATGACGGGGGCTCCACTATCAATGATGGAACTGGCTACAGAGCTTTTGAGCTGTGGAGGATACGTGAAGGCTGTGGTTCTTAGCAAAAAGGGTGGCTTGATGAGTGAGTTTGATAAGAGGGGCATCAGTATACTTGAGGACAAAGGGGAGATTAGCTTCAAGGCTGCCATGAAAGCAGACCTTGTTATTGCTGGATCAGCTGTGAGTTCTTCCTGGATTGGTAAGATGCTTCCACTCAAGAGAATGTTAATGGATGCACCTTCAAGTACCCGGAATTCTTTATCTAAATTTTGTAGATATTCATTTTGTCATTCATAGACTCCACTGCTCCCACATTTTTATTAGAATCATGAAGTTTAGCTATAATACTAGTTGTTGGGGAAAAGTGTACAATAGAGCAATGAAAAACATGAGAACTAGAAATATCAACTATGAGGACAAGTGTTATAATATGAGATAAAAATCTATGTGTTTTGATGAGGTTTGCCTATGTATTTATCTGTATAGAGATATATATTTTCACCAATTTTAGATGTGAGTGTTGCACAACCATGTTTATCCAAGCCGCGTGAATGATTGAATTGGGTCAATACTCGATCAAACTGGTTAATCACAAGTGTCGCAATTCAAGATGGTTGAATCAACTTAAATTATCATAAACCCATAGGTCTTCTATATTAGGTTAACAAGATTATCTTCTAGTCCATCTGAGATATAATTTCTCAAATTTGTTTTCAACCAAATAGTTATAAGAGATAAATCAACCCAATGAGGGCACTTTAGAGGCAATACATAATTTATTATACTTTAAACAAGTGTGCTAGAGACAACTAGCAACACCTATCAAGTGTGCCTGATTGATGATCAACTATACTACTTGACATAGACATTAAGGCAAAAAACTTATTCCAAGGCTTAGCTGTATACTTGATATTTAGGGTTTGTTTGGGAAAATTGTAGCAGTTTGAAGAAACGAGTGTGAAACTGCTACAGAAGAAACTAATTTCGCAAAAAGCTGCGGTGACTATTACAAATTTATTTTATTTTCAAAAAGTCTGATCACGACATTTTAGCAGCCGCCACACTTTAATAACTTAAGTTGAGAAAAACAGCTTTTGACCTCAAGATTTTCTAAAAAGCAGCAAGAAATCAATTCTCCAAATAGAACTGTGGTGGCGACCTGAAAAACAAAGCAGACATAAAACTGTCCCAAACAGACCTTTTGTTAGCCACCAAATTTTATTTAACTTTCTCTAATATAAACTAATTTATATATAGTCTATCTTATATCATTAGTCTTGACTTTGCTTATAGATAAAGAGCATAAGACACAAAATTTCATACAATTTTAGGGGACAATCTATTATGTTAATAGAATTCTAGACAATCCTAAATTTTAAAGTCTATTTGCCATCTCTCTCTCTTTTTTTTCAGGACACAAGTACTTTGACATGGATCAGTAATTGGATTTTCTCGATAGCAATTCAAGATATCAAACCACGAGTCAATTCTATTTGCTTCTTCATTGTGCTTGTAATGCTAAGTTAGGTTTAGTTAGATTTCACTAGAAACATAATGAGGCTATTAGTCACAATAGTTAGTGTATGCGAACTTGTCAATGTGAGAAGCACAATGATAACTTGATTTCAAGTTAGTTCCTAAAGATGGAGGATCATCTTACCGAAAAGATCCAACATGTCCTTGAGCACTTCCCTTGAGCTGTATCTCATTTTTCTCTATCTTCTCTCCATCAAGAATCTATCATGTTACTGGGCATCATCAAAATACTACAAAACCACTTTATGTCATTTGATGATGATATATTCCACCTCTTGGGATTGAGTATTGCATATACTTTACATTGATGACCACTAAAGTGTGTGGTCGAGCCAAGTAGCACCTAGGAACAAAACTACATAGAGTTTCAAGATGTTTGTCCATGATTCCTACAAAGTTAAGTTAGATCCCATTAGATTGCTTGCTCAAATCAACTCACTCCTCATTTTGAATGATTTTGTGAAGTTTTTTTGCTTTTCATAATCTTCAGTAAAGCACCATTAGGTGGTTCTCGAACCTGTGGAAAACATCACCTTCTTACTGACTTCAACAGAAGGTCTCTACACATCTGTGTGTACAAGAACCAACTTTCCATTGACATCTCTTGGAGGCTTTTGTTACTATGTCACATTCATTGGTGATCATACATAAATTTATGAGTTTATTTCTTGAAGCATAAATCTGATTTATTTAATGTGTTCAAGACTGGGAAGACCATGGTTGAGACAGAGACAGACTTAAAATTGAAATGTCTGAGGTCTGATAATAGTGGTGTGTACATTGATGGTGGGTTCAATGAGTATTGTGCGGCTCAGGGCATCAGAATGGAGAAGACCATTCCAGGGACAACACAACAAATGGTGTTTTAAAGCGCATGAACAAAACCATTAATGAGCGGGCTAAAAATATGATATTGCACACGGAACTACACCTACTTTCTGGGCAGAAGCGGTCAACACTGCAGTTTACTTGGACTGGAAATTGCCCGAGGAAATCTGAAGTGGGAAAGATGTTAAATTTTCTAACCTTAAAATTTTTGTGGTGTGAGTTTTCTCATTCCAATTTCTCTGACTTTCTTTGTCAATCGTTGTTTATCCCACAATAATTGTTTTCTGCCCATTAGGTGGTTCTCGAACCTGAGGAATTCATTACATCCTTATTAGCTTCAAGTGACAATTATACCTCAGTTTGTGTGCAGCTCAGTAATTGGGTGGGCTCATCTCAATAGGCTTATACCCATAAGCTATTCAATGATTGGCGCAAACATACTATTGACCAATGATTGAACTTAAATTGGGTAGCTAAAAGGCCATCTTCAACCTTTTTGATTCAACGTGAACATTCATTGAACTTCTTTAACCTCTTTAAGAAGTTTCATACAAATGGTATAACATAGTGAGATACTTGTTAACTTCAGCGTTCAATATGTTAGTAAGGCTTGGAATAAAAAATTTGTTAACTCCCTTTGTATTGCTTTGTCCAAGGCTCGTTCGACAACTCTAAAGTATTTGTGGCCTATTCTCTTGCTGCGATCATTGTTTGAAAGGTTGCATTAGCAGGAACTTGCTTCGAGACACAAGGCCTTAAAAATTCTACATACTTATGGGTAATTGTTGCACCCTTCATCTGCCCATTTCCTTAGCTCTAATCAAAGGTTCAATCAGGCACATTATCGCATTGGAAGGAGAACTAGTGTAGAGTAGAAGTAATAAAGATGATTAGATATGGAGTTGCAAGAAGCTGAAAAATGGAACTATCAATTTGGAGTTCAACTCTTTTGTTTGTGGTGTGTTGAAGGAGAAATATCCAAAGAACTTCTCTCTAGACATTTTAATAACACTAATGTGCGTACTTCCACTTGATTTTAAATCTTTCGGCGATAAAGATTGAATATTAATGATTAGTGCTGAAGTGATAGGTGTTGCAGAGTATCTAGTATCGATTCAGCTTTGACATTCACAGAAACTAAGTTTTGATTCATAGTGGACTCTATATCCTTCTTAGTAACTATATAAGCAAAGAAACTGATAGTTTCCACACATTTGATGATTCTATTAGTATTGGAATAGCTTTTTTTGTATCAACTTCTGGTTCCCTCCCTCTTTCTTCTCAAATATCGAGCAATACTTTTAGGATTGAGGTTCTTAATATTCTCCATGATCAAGATGTGAGGCAAGGGCCTTTAATCCATAATTTAAAGCTTTCATAACATAATCAAGGTGACATGTGTCAAAATCTCCTTGTGCTATTTCAAATTGTCAATCAAATGACACTTTTTTTGTGGGCTCTTATTGTGAAATAACTTATAGAAATTTTCATTCTTTCGTCTTCATAGAATTACTGAATTGATAACAATGAATCAAGTTAAGCTTAGACCATATCTGATGAACTTGGAATAAGTCACACCAGTCAAAATGGATGAACCGGTTTGAATCAGCTCTAACCATAAGCGGGGTGCCAAAAATGACTAAGCTCTTAGTCAATTAAGTTTTCTTGATATACCTTAGGTTTAACATTTGGCTAATTGACTTATTTTATCTAAGTTTGGAGCTCTAAATAACTGAAATAAACCAAATTAAAACAATTAAACATAATATGCAATTATGTATGATATTAAAGCTAGATGTTGAGTATTGTGTAGCCAAATAGAACTTTAAGATTAAAACAAACTCGTCAAACAAACTTGTTTTTGGTATTACTAAACTGCATAGATGCTTTAGTATCTATTATTTTACAACAAATATATCAAATTCAACTGAACCAAATTGTTTAAAATACTTAAAATAAAAGCTAGCATAACCTAGTTGAATTGAAACCAACTTTTTATGAAGATTTATATTATTTAACAAAATATTTAGATGAGATTGAATCAAATAATTCGATTTGGTTTGGTTTTTCTTAATGTTGGTTTGAATTTGATTTAAGGTTTAGTTAAATGGTTTGGTTTTTTTTATTAGAAAGTTTAAAATAAAACTGAAATGTGTATGCCCCTAACCAGAAGTCCTTAACTAGGTTATCCAGAATCATCATAGAGGTCATTTAAGGTAATGTTGCTTAAAGTTTTTATAAACCAATTAGTCAAAATAGATAAGTAGATTAAAGAGCACTCCATCAGAAGTAGTAGGTTTTTGAGCTGACTGAACTTCACCTTTTTTTTAAACTTAAAGGAGATAGGTATGACACTAATTTAGTGAAATTTTTATAGCTTAAATTTAGCTAAGAGAAGATAATGTTTGTTCATTTGTTTGTTTTTGTCTTTCTCCTTGATCCTAAAATGCCTGTTGCTCAACAATGCCCTCTTATCAATTGGTAGCAACCAAATGATGGACAATATATTTTGTATTGCTCTTTCAAGCTCACTAACATTTGTTAGCATTGAGTATTCAAGGGAGACGAGGTTTTGTGCATTGGTTTCAGCATTTGTTAAATCTTTTCATCTTAACTGTAGTTATATGTTGACCTCATTTTTAGTGAGGTCTAGTCTTCCGCTTAGGGTTTAGGATCTAGCCTTAGGGATCTCCCTTCGACTATCT
>NW_018164918.1:113607-114360 GCF_001263595.1 Phalaenopsis equestris
CGTCGCGATACGGAGAGTCGGCGCGTCCGATCGTCACGATTCGCATCGCTTTCACTGTTATTCGTCGAGGGCTCGAGTAAACCTTTTGAGACGATCGATCGCGGGTCGAAATTTTGTGAAATTTGAATTTCGACGCGTTTTTTGACCCGATTGTCGACGACGTCGTCCGAGCGACCCCGGATGACAAAACGGACTGCGCGCATATGAATTAGCATATATATATATATATATATATTAATTTATATAAAACCAAATCCTTCCTTTCCTCTTTAAGCCCTAAATCCCTAAACTCACGCACCTGAGCTCTGTCTCCCTTCCTTTTCCCGTTCGCGTGCCTGACCTTTCCCTTTCTCGGTCTCGAGCTGAGCGAGCTCCAAGCCCTAACTCCCCACTCTCTGCGTCCGAGCTCTGTCTCCCTTCCTTCTCCCGTTCGCGTGTCTGGCTCTTTTTCTTTCTCGGTCTCGAGCTGGGCAAGCTCTTTCTCCTTCGCACGAGAGAAAGTTGACTTCGCGTCCGTCCTTCCCTGACTTTCTTCTTGCCCGACACTCTCTGCCCGCGGCCTTCTTTCCCGAAGCCGCGCCAGTCTCCTTGAGCCGTGGATTTCCTTTTCTTGGTGTTTGACTTTGGGAGGCTTGTTCCCTGATACACTTGAATGACATTTCTTCTCCTCTTCCCGACGCTTCCCTCGCTGCCATTAGTCTCGCCGCTCGGTCCGAGAGACTTCGGGGGCTTTGCCTTCTGTGAGCAGGGAGC
>NW_018164918.1:116014-116470 GCF_001263595.1 Phalaenopsis equestris
CCCCCCTTGTGCTTTGGATGTGGACTTTAGCAGCTGCTCTTTGCTGCCTTAAGCCGTGAGCTTTATTAGTTCTTTTTGGGCCCCTTTGTTGCCTTAACTGTATGTAAGCCTTGTTGTCTTTTAGACTGCCTTTGGTTATGGATCTTGGTAGCCATTCTTTGCTCCAACCGTGAGCCCTCCTATCCCCATCCCTGGCTGTGGCCGAGAGCCTTGTAGGCTGTTTCCTCTTTTCTGCTGATCCTTGGCCGTGAGTCCTATCTGCTGTTCATCTCTTTGTGATGACCCCCCGATCGTGAGCATGTTTGTGGTTTGATGGGAAAATTTCTGTGCTTACTTGAGTTGGAAGAATTTCGAATTTAGTACGGGTTTGGAAGTATTGGCAGTGGTTTCTCCGCGATCATTTTCCTTCGAGGTTTGGAAAATTTTAAATCGTATTTTGGAAGAACATCTGGTCGA
>NW_018164918.1:116611-118507 GCF_001263595.1 Phalaenopsis equestris
TTGGTCGGGAAAGCATGTTAGCCATTGGTGGTTCTTTTGGTCGCCTTAGCCATGAGCCTCACTTTGCTGCCCCTTTGGTTGCCTTTGGTCATGAGTCTTGGAAGCTGTCTTCTGCCTTAGCCGTGAGCCTCATTTAGCCCTGTTTCTTGTCTTAGCCGAGGGCCTTGGTGGTTGCTTTGTCTTCTATTGGCCCCGGCCCTGAGCATTTATTTAGGTTCTGAGGGAAAATTTCATGTTTATTTGATATACGAGACTTTTTAATTTGAAAGTGGAAGAATTATGACTTCGGCATGAGTTTGGAAATATCGGTGGTGGTTTCCCCAAAGTCACTTTCTTTTGAAGTTTGGGAGATTTTAAACCTCATTTTGAAAAAGCATTTGGTGAACTTGATCAATCTTATGTCTTTGGGGTTTGAGAAAATTAGCGCGAACTTGCCTTTTATGTTTGTTAGGAAAGACCTTGGGCCCTACTTTTCCAGGTCTCTTCGATACGAGTTTTGAGAACTAATCCATTCTCCTTTTTGGTGTTTTAGATGAATCAGTGTCTCCTCTCTCTCACCCCATTTTTGTTCTTTTCTTTCCTCGCTTCTTGGTTCGTTCTTTTTTATGTTTATGTCCGATGCATAAGTGTCCACGTATAGCCTTTCGCTATACGTAACCATCAAGCAAGGTCGCAAGTAGTCGTTTTGGGGCGTACGGTGTTAATGATAAAGACACACTGAAGATAAAACAGAAGGTGTCATATCCTATAACATCAAGATCCAGGCATTTGATGAACAATAGGATATGATATCCTTCACCGACGTAAGTCTAGCGGGAGTTGGCTCGAACCTCCTCAGGTTGTTGGTAGTTCTATGCCTGGTAGCGTAATCGACTCGTGGACAACAAAAATTTCTAAAAAAAATAAGTTTTGATAAACCATTTTCAAACAAAACATAATTTGCTACGAAGCAAAATTGATAACTCTTCTTTGCATGTTTAAAATTTGTATGCATGTTAAAAAACATAAAATATACTTTAAAGCTGGTTGTCCACCGGACGAATACCTGTTTAGGCTGGGAAATAGCTCTCTGATTGAAGTTCAAGACACCCTTCTAGACGAGTGGTGGGTTCTATACATTCGTGTGACCGATTAGCCTTCGTGGACCCACGAAAATAAATGTAGAGCTGCGCCTAGTCCCATATGAGTGTTTGCGGTCCCCCTCATCCGAATCTTCTTTTTGTTTTATCCAAGCTTTGGGACGGTATTCGTGTTACTTTTCCTTCCTTTCGGAATTTTCCCAGGAGTTTTGAGGATTTTCTTTTACTTGAGTCTTTTTCGTTGATTTTCTCAAATTTTCCGCTTTTCCTCGGATTTTCCTGGATAACGTTTCATTCCGGACTTTGCTTTTTTGAGATGCATTTAGGTTTGTTATACTTAAGGAACATCGGATCTCACGGGCGTACAGGTTTGTTTTACATTTTATAGCACCTAATTTTTCTGTTTCTACCTGCTACCGTACTATACAGCATGTTACACTTGTCCTGCTTCTACCTGCTATTATACTGTACAACATGTTATATTTGTCTTGTTTCTACCTGCTACTGTTCTTCATGTATATCATGTCATACTGCTTCTGTTTCTACCTGTCACTATTCCACGTGCATTCTATTGTTTGTTCCTGCATCGCACACTTTACATTATATAACTTCAAACATGTTTCCTTTTTGCATAGGATGTTTAGAGGACTACAACCATATGACCGTTTGATTTAACACTATAACTGGAAACCCTAGAAAACTTAAACTCGTCATGTCGGGGAGCTTGGAGCTAGCGCGGTGGGCAGCACGGTCATCTTCAACAGCAGAACATGTCTTCCTCAGCAAAACCATTCCCTTTTCCTAGAAATTAAACAAC
>NW_018164918.1:118851-153391 GCF_001263595.1 Phalaenopsis equestris
ATTTCGTTGTAAAGTCCTATTCTTTTGACCTCTTTGAAGACATTATTCCCTGATTTTTATCGAGAGTTTTCTTAGGTAACCTAGGTCATTTAAGATGTAATTAACTATAGGAGCTTGCCCTTATAGGAAGTTTTTCCGAACCCAGCTTAAAATAAACCCTATTTAATTATTTGTATTAAATAGGGGAACTTGTCGGCAAATAAAATGGTTTCGCAGACCCAAACGAATGTCATATGTTTTCCTAGTTTATTTGATTGAGCCTCATCCTCAAGTCTTATGTTTATCCCTCAGGATAGATATATGATTTGAGGTAGAGCGCTCTTTCATTTAAACTGTGAAAAATAAATGTCCTTCCGAAGTGGGCGACCGGATTTCAATTCTGGTGACCGAAAACTTCTTACGAGCAACTCTACAACCAAAAATAGCGCCGACAACTTCTGGCGACCCCGCTGGGGACAAGCTTTTCTCTCCATATAAATTAAGAAATATTATCTTCACACACATTATACTGATATTTTTATAATCTTGTCATTTGACCACCTGCATGCAGGTAGTGTTTCTTTATCTGCACAAGCTCAACTTGTTTATATTCTATTTTAAAATTAGCACTTCCATTTCAAATGATAGTGTCAACAAAATTCTTCCATAAGTATAATAGTTGGACAAACATTTTATTTCAGAGTGAGATGACTAACTTGAGCTCAGGATTTAGGACTCCATATGACTGTTAATATTAATGACAGGTGCATCCTAGGCATCTTCAGTTATTATAACGAACTAATCCATCAAATCCAAAAATTGAATAGAAGAGAAACGATTGCGAGCAGTTCAACGGAACTTTCTCCAAAGAATGAACATTAAAGTCAGGATCTTCCTTCAACCCAACCTCAACCGGGAAGGGTAGATGAAGGGCATTGATGCCGGACTAACAGGCTTGTCGATAAGAGTATTTGGCCTTCTGTTCGTATTTTTAATTCTATAGTAGGCGTCATTCTTATCCCACTTGATTCTTTGCGTTACTTTCACGGAGATTTCTATTGGATGTGCTGGTCCTATGACGACTTATGTAAGTAGGTTCAACCTTCGAGTTTGCTTTTGTGTGCTTATTCGAGAATCTCTTGCCATTTTATTTTCTTGCACTTTTTTGACGTGTAGTTGTTACTTTGATAATTGTTACTTTATCTTATTGACCCTTAAGATCTAGCCATGTAGTTGTTACTTTATCTTATTGACCCTTAAGATCTAGCCATCTATTTAATAAAAAATATAATTAATTATTGCTTGCTCAGCCATATATTCTATAACTATTATAAAGGCAATATAGGAATAAACTTTTCACACTGCTTTGAAAGCACATGATTTTCTTAAAATTATTTTACGACAGATAGAACTGTGTACGGTATACTAAAATTATTTTTACGACAGATAGAACTGTGTACGATATACTGTGAAAAGTAAATAGCTCAGTTCAGCTTGTGAAGTTAAGAAACCTCTATAAATAAATAAGTGCAAAATGGATACGCTTAAAAAAAATAATAATGCAAATATTTCACGATGGCTTTTATTGCAACTGATTTATCACCTGTAAGCCCCATGACACTTTTCTAAGAGGTTTAAAAACAAAAGCCGATCTGAATTTGTAGTACTTTTCTGGTGTTCCATGTTGTTTATGCTAAATATTAGATTGATCTATCTACTCTTATATGTTGTAAAAGCTTAGAGAATTGAGGATAATATAAGGTGGCCCGTAGGGAGTCCAAAAAAATATTTAAGATGCTAAGAATTCTGTTTTTAGTGAGAACAGTAAGATTTATAAGGAGGTTTTAAAGGGCACTTTAACCTTAAGCAAAATTTTTCTAATTAAGCTCTTCTAAATCTTCTAATGTTCATTCGCATTGTCTCATCATAAAATTGAAGCTCAAATACTTCTGTGATAAGAACTCCCAACATATGATCAATATAATGACAATCTAAATATAAATAGTAGGATTAGTAGTATCAAAGCAATGAAAAATAATATTTTCGTAGAGTACCAGCTAGCAAGTAGGAAATAAATTAATAATTACAACCATAAAACATACAATTTGGTTTACTAAACTTCAAGTAAAAGCTACAGAGTTAGCTTCTTCTTCAAGCTTATACATATAGAATACGTTATATACTATTAGTATTAAAAACTTCTAAGTTTGCTAAGGAATGAACTAAAATGTGAAAGCTTAAATTACAAGCTTCTACTATAGAAATACCAGATTCATTTAATATGTATGGGCAATCAAGATAGATGATAGTAGGTATTATGAAATTTAGTTCTAAATTTACTAGTAATAATATTGAGTTTTTAGCAACAATAAATTATAGAAGAAAAATGATTATACTTTTCTTTAAAACAAGTCTTTTATCCTTTAAAATCAAATATGGAGATTCAAATTTTTTGACTTGATACTTCTTAAAATCTCACCCAAATAATTAACTCTTAAATACGCTTGAATGATTTCTTGCCTATAACAGGCTTATGAGCATTGACTGTATTTGGTCTATTGGTAGATGTGTTTAGGAATATCGTAAATTTCTCTTGCGTATACATTGATGATATCCTAATATTTTTCCGTACAAAAGAACAATATTTTTCTCACCTCTATATAACTTTAAATTATTTGAAGCTCACGGTCTTGTTATATCAAAGAAGAATATGGTTTTATGCTCTCAATATTTTGAAGGTACATAAATAGGAAAGGGAAAGATCAAATTACAACCACATATATCAAATAAAATTTTAGATGCCTCACAAACTAGAAGATTTGAAAGTTTTGATAAATTTCTTTGGATTGTTAAACTATGCTCGGCGATATATAAAAGATCTTTAGAAATACTCTAAACCTAAAATTCTTGTTGGAAATTTTTCAAGAGAAGAGGGAGATTTGAATTGTTGAAAATTTTGAAGAGAAGGAGAGTTTTATTATTAAGTTTTGCTTAGTAGTTTTCAGCTTATATGACAACAAGAAGTTATGCCTATTTATAGACATGCGAGACTAAATTTAGAATCTTCTAAACCCTTACAATTATTTCTAGAAAAACATACGGTAGATTCTTTCTATTTAAATATTTTAGTTTATTCTCATTTAATACAAATATTCTAGAATGTTCTAGTTAACAATATATAAAATATTCTATAATATTGGAGAAGTAACAACAATCTTATCACTCTTTAATGCGAATTTCAATTACTCTAATCATATTGCGTAACAATTCAAATTTTCCTCTTGGAAGTGTACTTGTTAATGTCTGCTAGTTTTTCTTCAGTTTTGCAATGTTTGAGTTTAATTTCTTGATTTGGTTCAACTTATCTAATGAAATAATATTTGATATCAATATGTTTAGTTCTGCCATGAAATATAAGATTTTTTGTCATTGTTATAGATGATTTCCTATTACAATAGATTTATGTAGTTCTTATTTGTGACTTCCCCATATCTTCTAATATGTATTTTAGCCATAACTTGGCTTGTAGTTGTAGCAGTTGCAATGCTTCAGGTGGTGATTGTGCAACAGTTGTTTGTTTCTTTGATGCCCAAGAAAATATTCCTGAACCCTGTATGAATGCATATCCTAAGGTGCTCTTTATGTCATCCATTGATCCAACCCAATCACTGTCAGTATATCCAATTAGTTTTGAGTTAGGAATGAATTCATACCAGATGCCATAGTCCCTCGTTCCTTGTAGATAGCTAAGAACTCTTTTAGCTACTCCTTGATAAACTTGGATTGGACTTTGCATAAATTTTGAGAGTGGACTTGTTGCATACATGATGTCTAGTCTCGTCGTTGTTAGATAAAGTAAACTCCAATGAGACTTCAATTGAATGTGTTGCCAGGCTTCGATGCATTATCTTCTTTCATAAGTGTCTTGTTTCTAGTGGAGTAGCTACTATCTTGTAATTATTCATCTTAAATTTCTTTAAAAGATTTTTTGTATATTTCTGTAGTAAGATGAAGATCTCTCTTTTATTATGAATTACTTCTATCCCAAGAAAATAATGCATCAGGCCTAAATCGATCATCTCGAATGTCTTCTTTAAAATATTTGATAATCTTCTCATTATTTTCTCCATAGATGGGATCATCTACATATTGGGAGACAATGAGAGCGTAGTTCATACCTTGAGTTTTGATGTATAATATTGGCTCACTTTTGCTCCTCCTGAAGCCTTGCCCTATGAAGTAGTTGTCAATTCGACTATACTAAACCCTTGGGGCTTGCTTTAATCCGTACAAAACCTTCTTTAACTTGAGAACTTTGTCTTCTTGACCTTGTAATACAAAGCCGGTTGTTCCACATAGATCTCTTTTTTCAAGTAGCCATTTAGAAATCCATATTTGACATCTAGTTGATATATCTTCTACTTGTTTTGCGCTGCAAGTGCAGCTAATGCTCTGACTGTATGATGTCATGCAACTGGAGCTAATATCTCATTATAATCAACTCCAAATTGTTGTGAGTATCCCTTAGCAACTAGTCTTGCTTTATATTTTTGAATTGATTTATCAAGATTGAGTTCTGTCTTGTAGATCCACTAAACTCAATTACCCCTTTTTCTTGTGGTGAGTCTACTGGCTCTCATGTTTTATTTTTCTCAATCATTTTTATTTCTTCTTCCATAGCTTTTCTCCATACTTCTTGCTTTGAGACGTCTTCAAATCTTTTTGGCTCCATGATTGTCAAGTTACAATGCTCATAGATTTTTGCTAGAAATTTGTTTCTTCTAGGTGGTGATTCTGGAGATGGGTTTGCATCTTGATCTATCTCTTGCATAGGTGCTTATGTTGATAATCCTGGTTGATTATTGGCTTCTTCAACTTGATGTGTTATTGGCGCCATGTTGACACTCATTTCTAGCATCTTCATCAAATTCCACATCTCGCCTAATGATAAGCTTCCGTGTTCTTAAGCTATAGACTCGATATCCTTTAGATTGAGTACTATAGCCTAAGAAAATTTTCTTTTTTTTTTCATTTAATTTACTTATTTTTTCTTGTGGAATGTGAACATAACAAATGCATAAAGACTTTTAGATGTCTAGCTGAAGGCTTTCTTCCATTCCAAGCTTTAGTTGGTGTCTTGTCTTTCACGACTTTAGTTGGACATCTATTTAGTAAATAGACTGCAATATATACAACTTCTTCCCAAAATTTTTTTTGGAAGAACCATATCCATTAGTATGATTTTTGCTATTTCCATTATAGTTCTGTTCTTCTTTTCAGAACCTCCATTTTGCTCTGGCGCATATCCAACTGTATGTTGTCGTTCAACGCAGTCATCTTCACGAAATTGATTGAAGTTATTTGAGGTATATTCCTTACCTCTATCACTTCTTAGTGTCTTCAAGTAACAACTGCTTTGTTTTTCAACATAAAACTTGAATTTTTTAAAAATCCTAAATACTTGTGATCGTTCTCGCTAGAAATAGACCCAAGTCATTTCTGTTTAGTTATCAATGAAAATGATGAAATTTCTGTTTTTCTCTAGTGATAGAGTATGCATTGGCCCACAATGTCAGTATGAACAAGTTCTAATGACTCCTTAATTCTCCATGCTTTGCCTGATGGAAATCGTTGTTGATGTTGTTTGCTGAGCAAACGTCCTTCACATACATCATTGATTTCTTTTATTGTAGGGAGATCTTTTATCATGCCTTTTTGGTGGAGAATCTTTGACCCATGGAAATTGAAATGCTCAAGTCACTTGTGCCAAAGCCATGACTCATCTATTTGTGTCTTCATTGCCATTTTATTTATGCATCTTCACTGAATAGGAAAACACCTTCTCTCTTTCATCTTAATCTTTGCAATTTTATGAGATTTGTTCTGCTTGTCGTGTATTGCGCGAACATCTCCCTCAAAATTCAAAGTGTATTCTTTCTCGATCATTTGACTCTCACTGAGTAGATTTTGATCGATGTTTGGGACTAAAAGTATATCATTGATATATCTCTTCTCTTTTCTTGTGTTAAAAACTATGGTGCCTCTTCTTGTTGCCTCCATAAAATCATCATTTCCTATTTTGACTTTTGCTTGATTTTTCATGACTACAAAATATTTCTTCATTTTTTTCTTATGTGATTATTACAACTACTATGTATATACCATGTATCTTTATTCTCTTCTAGTGCAACTTGACAAGCATAGAAATTTTTTTTTCTCCTCACTTTTTTCTTATGAGAAATTGACTTGTTGATTTTTTTTCAATTGACAAATATTTCTGTGTGCCAAAATTTCTTACAATTTTGCCACCATGATTTTTCTTTAAACTAATAATCTTTCTCCAAATGACTTTTTCTTTTGCAAATTCCATAGAGGATTTTTGTTACATTTTCCTTGATTATTTTTAATTTTAAAATTTTCTTGTGAATTTCTACCACCTTTTGATTTAAGAGACCGCAAATTTGTTTTAGATTGAAAATCATTTTATGTAGTTTTGCTCACTTCGCCTATTCAATCTTTCTAATATGCTTCAAGAGAGCTCATTAATTCTGTTGCTGATGAAGTTTCAAGATCCCTTGATTCTTCAATTGTATAAATTGTTGTATCATATTTTTTTATACAAGAAATTAATATCTTTTCTACTATTTCCTTGTCACAAATGGTTGTTCTATAGGATTCATTTGATTAACTTTTTCCTTTATCTTGAAATAGTAATATTTTGCGGTTTCTATATCTTTCATTTTAAGATTTTTAAAATCTTATTTAAGATTTGTAATTTGATGGAGCGTACCTTCTTAGTTTCTTGAAACTCCTACAATAATGTGTCCCACACTTGTTTTATAGTTTTTGTGCCCATGTTTCAAGGAAATATGTCATTTGTCATTGCTTGTTGTGAAGCAAATAATGCTTGAGAGTCCTTTTGTTAATTCTCTTCAAGTGTCTTTTTTTGATTTGTTGAAAGAGTTGAAATTTATTCTTGAGCATTGAATCCTTCTTCAACGACCTTCCACAAATTTTGAGAGCGAGAATAGGTCTTAATTTTGGTGGAAAATCGTAATTTTTTCCATTGAAGATTGGAATCGGGGTAGATAAGCGGTTGGAGTCAGTCATTGTAGAGATATTGAAATAATAGAACACCCAATTAATACTTGAATGAATCTCTGATAACAATTATTGGAAATTTTTGGAGATAAGAGGAAAATTTGGATTGTTGGAAATTTTAAAGAGGAAGAGAATTTTATTACTAAGTTTTGCTGTGTAGTTTCCAGCCTACATAAAAACTACAAGTTATGCCTATTTATAGACATGAGAGACTAAATCCAAAATCTTCTAAACCCTTATAATTCTTTCTAGGAAAACATAGTCTAGATTCTTCCTACTTAAATATTCTAGAGTATTCTCATTTAATATAATATTCTAGAATCTTCTACTTAACAATATATAGAATGTCCTAGAATATTGGAGAAATAGCATCAATTATCACCTTTATATAACAAATTTTCTTCGATGGGGGCTAGAAACAATCAAGAAAATATATTACTTATTTAGTAGATTAAGAAAAAAATGATAGAACTTTCTTATTAGGTAGATAATAAAGATGTAAGTGTTGGTCTCTAAAATATTTAAAAAAAAGAATAAAATAAAAAAAGAAGCTTTTAACTGCTCCCGCTCCGAAATACAGAACTGATCCCACTCTTCTCATTCTCTCGTATCATTGTACAAATGAAAATTTAAAAAAAATTATGGAGGAGACAAACAAATATTGACGAAAAAAACCACACATGCCTCTCCAACCATAAGTCTTCGATCTCCTCGTCTCCTTCTTCGCGACCGAGGATAGTGAGGAAACCAACGATTTGTTACAATCTCTAATTCGATTCATTTCGATTCTCGTTCGCCCCCTTTCTTGTTACGACTTGCAAAAACAACATAAAATCTTCCTTAAAGTGCAATATTGTCATATACAATACAAAATACTGGTATCAACAAGTGAAAAATTATCAACACATCAGGCTGACATTCCGTGCCTCCTAACCGGAGTTGATACAGGGAGGCTATCGAAAATTTGAGTGATTTAGACTTGTAATCACTTTAAAACATTTGAAATTTTGGACTTGTAAAATAGAATAAAATGCGTCTTACTTCAATTTTAAAATAATACGAAAATTTGAGTTTTTAAAATATAGTCTATTAGGATTTTAAAAGTACTCAAGTCTCGGGCTTTTGAGATTTATGCTCATTTGGCTTTAAAATATTTTAAAATTTGGGCTTTTAAATTTAAGCTCGTAGGGTTTAAAAATATTTCAAAATTAAAAATTTTAAATGTTTAAAATCTCACCATCGAACTCGCAACGTGTCTGCTAGCTAACACAAGACTGTGCTGCTTAAAACCTGAAGATTGCATGTGATAATTTCTAAATAAAAGCTCATAGTTTCAAAATAACTAAATCTTTAAGGCGTATACAAGCTTCATGGTTACTCCTAAGTCAAATGCAATGATTTGAAATATATGAATATATTTTGATACATTTTTTGTACTCTCTTAATTGTGTATGCCTTAGGAGATTCATATAGATAATAATTAGATACATGATTTCAAAATCTCGTGTCCTAAATTGCAAATCACTACTATGGTTTAAAGATTACACAAGCCTTCAAAATCTCCAAATTTTTTATGTTATTCAAACATATTAAATATAAAAGTCTTTATGTGCTCCAACCAATGTATTGAATGCTCAAATAATAAGTTCGAGAAAGCAGCGCAAGCTAAATGAGCTGCATTGTCTATAAGATATGGTTATAAGTCTCATCTAACTAGTTCGATTCTCCTTCTTGTATGGACTAGAGTTGACAAGTCTAGTAAGCTTAATAACGTCCACATCTCAAAGATACAAATTTACAAGTCCAAATCATCAAGTGTAATTCTTCTCATTGTAAGGATAGGAGCCGATAGGACTTGTAACCTAAAAAGAAGAATTTAACTGCCCCTTTCAAATATAAATGTTTTAAATACTTAACACCCCAATAATGACCGTGTAATCGAGTATTTCAACCAGAGTGATCAATCTTTTAAATCAAGATTTTAATGTAGTGAACTAAAACAATAAAATTAAAATTAAATCACTTAAGGTTTAAAGTAAATTCCATCCACCTTCAGCAACAGTTTGTCAAGGGTGAGAAATTTCTAACTGACTTTAGCTCACAAAGAGTTAATGTCATATCAAATCTATCAATATATTCACAATAAAAATAATCGCATGCTAGTAACGATATGACACGAGTTCTCTATTTGCATTGTTTCACCGCTGAATGACACAACAAAGTAGCGGTTACGACTAAAGCCTTCTAACCAAGCTGTTGTCGCCAAATGACACGATTATATTACGATCACGACTGCAACCCGTATGTTCCTCAATGACTTTCTATCTTTTGAGTTGTGAATCGTAAGAGTTCAATTAATTGACACAAAACCTTCTGTTAGCTAAGGTCAACGTAAATTTATCTTTTTAAACAAACATTCACCCCAGATTTACAATGATACCTTAGACGACGCAACCCATGACTGTCATTTTGTTAGGTTGGGTGGACTATCTCCTCTGACTAAGTAAATCAGCGACAATGACAACCCAGGATGATGAAACTATGTGACCTTGATCGCTTCCAGTCTTCATTTCCCTATCATCCGTTTTAAGTTTCAAGTGATGAATTTTAAAGTTTAAATCCAAAGTGTGTCGCTATTATATGTTGAATATTCAATTACTAATTACTAATCTTAATCAAAAGTGCTTTATTGTTATTGAGAGGGGTAATTAATCATAAAGGTTTACGCCTATGGAAAATCTCGAACTCCAGATAAAAAATCATTACAAAATGAGGGCAAAATCTCTGGGTAGTCTCTTATCTACAATCTAATCTGCCCTCTGAAAATTAGACCATCTAAAGCTCTCTCAACACAAAACAAAATAACAATAAATATAGAGAGTTCTCGAGGAGCGGTTAGATTTTTTGGAGCCCACAAGAACCACTTGACATAACCACCTTTCTGACTTCGTGGATAAGTAACTTGGCTTTTTCAGTAAGCCAAATATGGAACTTTCCTTCACCCATAAGTAAGAGGCTTATGGAATATTCTTCTGGGTCCACCACTATTCCTCATGATGGTAATCATTGATATTTAACCTGCGATAACTTTCATGTAATTTTTTATTTTTTGTAGAGAAATTCAAAAGATAACAATAATTATTAGGCAGAATTATCCATGTGTATTCTTTCCGTAGTAGTTTCTACAACTAAAGTATAATCATAAAAGTCTCTCTTCTGATTCCAATGCCAATCATCAGTTTGAACTGAAGCTCTCTAATGATCTAAATGGACTTGGAGGGGACAACTAGATAGTCGTCATCTCTCTGATTAGGGGCAAATTTATTCTTACTATATCCGAATGACTCGTAAATTTAGAAGTTCTGCCATTTTCTTATTGATCTGCTGAAGTAGTAATATATCTTCTTGATTGAATTTTCTAGTCCCCTTCAAAGAATTTTAGGGTATTTTGAAAGATTTTTTATATGTGGCCTGACATAGTCTAGAAATCTTAAGAATGTTCTTAGAAGTTTTAAAGCTTCTGTAGAGATATAAAATTTTCTTTTAGATATGTGGTTGTAATTTGATCTTCCCCTTTTCTAATTCTGTACATTGAAATTCAATACGCTGAGAACATAAAATTATCTTTTTCTTTGATATTATAAGATCGCGACCTTCAAATAATGTAAAGGCTGTATAGAGGTGAGATAAATGTTCTTTTTTTTATGGAAAAGTATCAGGATATCGTCAATGGATACACGAGAAATTTGAGATATTCATTAACATTATTTATTTTTCTTTGAAACACTTGAGAAGCATTTTGAAACCAAAAGACATTACTATCCATTCTTAATTCGCCAAAACCCAGATTTAAAATTAAATTTGCTAAACCATCTAATATTTTGGATTTTGTTAATTGATTGATCCTTTGAAAGTATCTGTATCTATCAAATTCAACATTATCATTTAATCTTTTATAAGTGAACACCATTCTAGACTGTTCCTCATTTTTTTTTTACCTTTTTTCATTACAATCATAGCAGGACTTCTATGTCTAGATTCTGATTTTTTGGATTAGTCCTAGTTTTAGTAATTGAGCAATATTTATTTTGTATTCTTCGATTTCTCAATTATCATATTTAATATCTCCTCTTTTAATGTTCATGTCATGATTTAAAATTTTGATTTCTTCAAAATTCTCATAATTATTTTATATTTCATAGGATTTTCTCCTATTATTTCCAATTTTTCTAAATTAGAAATAAAATTATTTATACCATTTTGTGTCACTAGTTTTGTCATCTGAGGAGTAAATAAATGCTTTAAATCAAATGATTCATAATTATTGGAAATTTCATAAGAGTTTATTAAATCATTAGGGATATCATAATGGACTAAAGCGTCATCATGCATATTATCAGAAACTTCTTCAGGTTTCTTATTTAATTTACAAGCTCCAGGAAATTCAGAGAGACAATCTTTCATAGGAGAAAGTGTTGTTTCATGGGATCAATCTATTGTTGTAGGCGGTTATTCTTGGTACCACGCAACTAAGAGGACTCCGAGAAAACAAAATGGAAGACGATGGGGGCAGTAGTGGAATGCTTGAAATGTTGAGATAGTCGTTGGTACCATTAATCCCCCATTGGATTTTTTGAAGAAATTAAGACCTAAGATTAATTTAATGGAAAAATGATCATCCGGAGGGACAGGACGAATCCATATTTCATCCATAGTATAGGGTTTTGACCATTTGATGATGTGTCTTTTTAACAGTGTGTTAATTCATCTATAGTTCCATCAAATTGAGCTGTGCGTTTAGGTTTGACAGTTTTAATAATATATATTTCAGGTATTAAAGTAGTAGAATTAGATCCAATATGTATGACTGCAGGAAGTGAAATTTCATGGTCATGAATATTTAGTTTGCAATTACTTGAATGTAATGTAATATTTCTGGATTAGAAATAATAGTTAGTTTTTCAATGCCAGGTTCTAAATCTACATCTTCTCCATTATCAGCTAATCCATGTTTTCATGACAAGTATTTATCATACTTTGGGCACTCATATCCTCTTTTCTTTTGTCATGATCAAATCTTCTAAAATTCTCTTAACTTTTTTTCCATCAAATTTACTTTTTGTTCTAATATCCTTACTCTTTACTCTATAATAGGGTGGGTTTTTTTATGTTCAGGTACACCTTTTGGATATGAAATTTTATATTTTTCATGGACACATTTATAGCATGCTTGTGTATAACATTTCTTACATTTATATCTTCTATCAATTGCAGGATACCATTGACAATATTCACATTTTGTTGTCTTCCCCAAGTCCTATTCGCTATTCATGTATACAATCATCAATATTTATATATTGGAATTCTTTATCATCCAAAGCGTCCATGAATCTTGTATTACGGGGTCTTCTAGAATATTATTCATAAACTGATATAATACTAACAATCTTATTTTGATAAATACTTCCATACAGACTAACACGTAAACTTGCATGGAAAACATTCACGTTGTTACTTCCAAAAATTACTTGAAAGTATTTATAGTGGTTCGATCACATTAAACATCAATCATCTGATGATACGGTTAGGAAAGTAGACGTTTAAGATGATCTTAATTTATTAGAATTAAATGAAAATATGAGACTAAATAGGACACAATGGAGAAAAATGATTTACGTAGCTCTCCCCATTTAGTGGGGTAAATGTTTGTTATTGTATCTACTCATATATGTATGTTTTTAATTCCAGAGCAATATCTTAGACGTAATCCAGCTGGATCAAACCAGCTTGTATGGTGGATCATGGAGAATCGACTAGAATACTTCAACCGGTCAAAGAATATGCTCGGCCAAGTGAAAATGCTTACCTTCTTATCCGATATACAATCTAATCAGTGGTTATCTTGGTGCAAAGAGGAGAATATTAAGTTGAAATCACAGCCTATGATAGTCCCTCTTTCTGTTAATGATGAATTGGCCTTTGCTGCAGGCATTCCCTGTTCTTTAAACACACCTGCTTTCGGTGCTGAGAAAATGACGGAGAAGAGGGACTTCTTGAGAATTGAAGTTCGTAAAGAGATGGGATTGTCTGATAACGATATGCTTGTAATGACTTTAAGCAGTGTAAACCCTGCGAAAGGCCAGCTCCTGCTTCTCGAAGCAGCTCATTTAGTTACCGGGAGGAATGTTTCACAGCGTGATCCTATCATCATAGAGAGTGAACTTTCGCTTCATTTTATTCAGAACCAAACTGCGGTGGCGGAGCATTTGGAAACTAACCAGACTGGCAATGCAGTAGTAGTGAAACGAAAACCTACGAGCAAAGCTTCGAAGAAGCGAAAGAGAAAACGCTCTAGATCAAATAGCCTTTCCTTGCTCGATGATGCTGAGACTGCAAAACAAGATCAGCGGAAGTTGAGGCGTTTATTATCTGACAAAATTGGGGCCGAAGAACAAAGTCTGAAGATTCTAATTGGATCTATTGGATCAAAAAGCAATAAAGTATCTTATGTAAAAAGAATTCTAGGATTTCTTTCTCAGAGTTCAAACATGTCGAAATCTGTGTTGTGGACTAGAGCAACTACTCGGGTCGCCTCACTATATGCTGCAGCAGATGTTTATGTAATTAATTCCCAGGTAATCATCTTCTTTGAATGCTTAGCAATGCGATTTTGTTTGTGTTAATTTTTTCTTAAGGATTTTAAGTCATTTATTTCACTGAGGTTAACTGTACTTTTTATCTATTGTAAGAAAAGATGACATGCACCATTTTTGATCTGAAACCAATGGTGACCGTTGCAAAGGTTTGAACATTTAGTTGGTGTTTGGTAGCATACTATTAAGGGGATTTAGGGATGGATTTCAATTAAATTTAGCAAAACTCCAAAAGAAAAAAAAATGAAAATTAAATTCAAGGCTCCGTTAAATCGAAAATTTTTGCGTTCTATCATTTCTCATCGCTTTTCGTCTCTATTATGACGTAAATCTGAATTTAATAAATCTGAATGAGAGATGAACTTAAAGGATTTATTCTACCATCGACGGAATTCATCTCCTTCGCAGGATTTATTAGATTTACTAAATTCTATTTAAAATAAATCCCGATTGCTGCCAAATACCACCTAACATGAGAACTACCTTTGGGTAGATGTTATTAGATTTTATGGTAAATAAATACAAAACTGTTCTATTTTATTATGGACATTTATAGAGTTGTATTTCTATTTCTTACTCATTTCCGACTAGCGATTCCTTTCCTTTTTGGGGTCCCCCGCCCATAAATGATTTGATCGTCAAAGTCTGTGAATATTCTGGTGGGAGTGTAGTTTATGGAACATTTTTGGTAAATATAACATTTTCTATCTTCATGGTCTCGATAACTTTCTATTTGAAGGGCATCATTTTTTTGTAATTATAATTCTAATTAATAGGACATCCATACCACTCAATTCCTTGTGTATTTACATATCTAACATTTAAACATCAATTTTTACATTTATGGCACCTTACTTGGGTGTTAAAATGTGTATTACACTTTTTGAAAGCTAAAATAGTTGTATTTTTGATGTGATATGAGAGATTTAGGTGATATAAATGTCAAAAGCAAATTTAGGTGTTTTAGATTTATAAATACATTGGAATTGTGTGGCATATATTTCATTATATAAAGTATTAAATCTATTGGTTGAATATTAGGTAGCTTATCTATTAGAAAACTTGATATTAGATAACCTAATTTGAAGAGATCTAATTACATGATTTTTTCTATATTAGTTATATTTCTAATCTATACAAAGAGGAGTGTATATAAATATGTAATATATACTTTCAATTTTGGAATAAGAAGAAAGTTTTTCCATTAGCTAATATAAAAACTCATCATCTAGATTGCTCATTTATTCTGCTTCGTCTGCATCATTTGGATCGCTCGATCGACATCGTTCTACTTGTTAGGTTCATCCGTTCTGTCTGCTTCAACAGGATTAGGACATCTCCCATTTGGATCGCTCGGTCGACATCGTTTTGCTTGTCTAGTTCACCCGTTTTCGTCTGATTTTGCCGCTCTGTTCGTTTGTCTGCTTCATTTACTCGTTTGAGTAACTCATCAAAGACTACAAGATTAGGGCATCGAACGAACGAACGTTAGCTTCGTCATCTTCTGGAACCTCATTATTCAGCTGCATCGTCATTCAGAAGCTTGTTGCTAGGCTTCATTTTCATCGAGAAGTGATTTAGTTTGCATCATCTTCTTCTGCTTTGACTTAGTCTCCAACTTCTTAGTCATGAAGCAGCTCTTCAGCTTCGTCTTTGGCTGTCGTAAAGGAATGGGCTGCACTTTCGTCTCTTGGAGGATTGAGATCGACTGAAGCTTCAACTTCATCTCTGTCAAACATTAGTCAGTGTCGTCGTTTTAAGGAGTCCTGTAAGTTCGATTGGACTTATTGATTTGATGGGATCAATTGGATTGGATTAGTGGATTCAATGAACTTGAATAATTAGTGATAATCATGGTTGTGGAACAACACCTCATTTTGACAAGTTTGGTGGTTAAAATTACAACTTAAAAGTTAAATAACATCAATTATTTTTATTGGGATAAAATTGTGAGACTCCACTTAAGAAGTACATCTCAAGAGAGGCACCTCACTGAGAGTCTCCTAGTTGAAACCAATCAGACTTACTATGAATGGATGAGAATTGTTGCCCAACTTTTTATACAAATATGGAACTCTATCGAATCTGATCCATCTGATCATATTACTCATTGTGATTGTGTGAAGGTTGCGATGAAGAAATTTGCATTCTTGTTTTATGGAAGAGAAAACATATCTCTAATCTTTGATTTATTCAATAAGTTCTATTGAGCTGAATCAAGGGTCAATCACTTAACACATATCATATGCACTTTAACGTATTTATGAAGAATTGAATGCACTATTGCCCTTTAGTACTTTTGAACCTAGTAGGCTCAAAAAGAATAAATGACTATTATGAAATTTATAACTGGCCTCGAAACGCAGGATGAAGGTGTTGAATCATAGATCCTATCTGACTTGGGAGTTACAACTGACTATTATGAAATTTATAACTGGCCTCAAAACGCAGGATGAAGGTGTCGAATCATAGATCCTATCTGACTTGGGAGTTACAACTCTGAGGGAAACTTATACTAGAGTGTTGCGTACTATTTTGAGTTTTTAGGCTTCATCCGTACAATAACCTAGTGCTCTTGCTAGCCAGAAAAATGCACGTACAGTAAATTTCACTCTCAGGGAAATTACGAAAGTGGAACTCCAAATTTTGGAAATTAAGGCTCGAGGGTAGTTTGCTATTACTATCATGAACTTGGTCATACGAAAAAAAATATATCATAAGTTGCTCAAAAGGAATTAGAAAGTTTCTAGATCACAGTCAGCTCACATGATTATTACTAATGAAGCATCTCAAAGTCAAACTCTCTTGATTTCTGTAGATGAATATACTATATTCATCCAATTTCAGAAATCAGCCAAGAAATTTCTTTTTGTCACTGCCCTTGTTGAGTTAGTTAATAATGATACTTGTCTTATTTACTCTTTCACACAATGAGTCATTAATTTTGGTGTCTTAGATTATATGACAAGTAATCTAAAATTATTTTCCATTTCAGAAACATCTTTCTTTTGTCACCTTAATAGATGAATCCACTTCTAATGTTCTTAGTTCTGACACCATTAATATTACACCTACGCTACCAACAACATCTGTCCTGAGTTTTCCTCAATTTTCTTTTAATTTTGCCTTTGTTAGTAATTTTACATGTGCTCTTAATTGTTGTATCTTCATCTCTCCTGGTCATTATCTTTTTTAAGATATTATGATTAATAAGATGATTGGTAAAGAATGAGGATCATGTTGGGAGGGAAGGGCTATACATTTTGGATAACAAACTACTTCGACCCGTGGCCTACTCCAGCACCATAACTTTATTTGAGGTTCATTGTCAATTAGGGCATCCATTATTACAAATGCTAAAAAGTTAAACCCGTAGTTTTAGTAATTATCATCTTTAGGTTGTAATCCGTGTCAATTTGCTAAACATCATCGATTAGGGATATAAATTTTGGATAACAAACTACCTTGTCACATGGCCCGTTCCAACACCTTATCTCCATTCACTGTTCTTTGTCGATTAGGACATCCATCACTAAAAATAATAAAAAGGTTATGCCCTAAGTTTTAGCAGTTATCATAATTAGATAGTCGTTTCAATTTGCTAAACACCATCATTTCTCTTATGTTCCTAGAATTAATAAAAGAGTTAATATAGTTTTGAGTTGGTTAATTATGATGTATGGAAACTTTGTCCTGTTTTATCTAATGAATTTCAATATTGTGTCATTTTTGTGGATAATTTTTCTCATATGATTTTACTTTGTAAAATCCCGTTCTGAATTATTGTTACAATTTCAATTCTTTCGTACTGAAATTAAAACTCAATTCAATGTTTTTGTTACAATTTTGAAAAGTGACAATCCGAAGAATATTTCTCATCATCTTTTTAGACATACAAGACATAAAATAGGATGCTCCACCAGTCATCTTATGTCGTTGCTCCATCACAAAATAGAGTACCTGAAAAAAACATACATCTTCTTGAGACAATGAGGAGGAGAGGGGGTGGGGGTGGGGCTCTACATTTTGGATAAGAAACTACTTCGACCCATGGCCTATTCTAGCACCTTATCTCCACATTAGGTTAATTGTCTATTAGGGCATACATCACTACAAATGCTAAAAAAGTTTTACCCTCAACTTTAGCAATTATCATCTTTTGATTGTGATTTGTGTCAATTTGCTAAACACAATCGATTAGGGCTATATATTTTGGGAAACAAACTACCTTCACCCATGGCATGTTCCACCACCTTATCTCCATTCGAGGTTCATTGTTGAGTAGGGCAACTATCACTAAAAATGTTAAAAGTTACACTCAATTATAGCAATTATCATCTTTATATAATCAGTCCTGTCAATTTTTTAAACACCATCGTTTGCCTTCTTTTTCTAGAATTAATAAAAGAGTTAGTCATAGTTTTGAGCCGGTTCATTATGATGTATAAGGATCTTGTCCTGTTTTATCTAATGTAGTTTGATATTGTCATATCCGTGGATAATTTTTCTCGTATGACTTGACTTTACTTTATAAAATCCTATTCTGAATTATTATTACTCTTTCAATTCTTTTGTGCTGAATTAAACTCAATTGAATATTATGTTAAAGTTTTGAGAAGTGACAATCTGAAGAATATTTCTCTGCATCTTTTCAGACATACAAAACAAAAAATAGGATGCTTCATTTGTCATTTTGTGTCGATGCTCCATCCCAAAGAAGAGTAGCTAAAAGAGAAAATAGACATTTACTTGAGACAACGAGAGCTCTTTTGTTTCAAACTAATGTCCTCATATACTTGTGGGTTCATGCAATTTCTACTGTATTTTTTTTTTCAATAGGGTGTCTTTTACTATTTATAAGAATTAGATATCCTATCAAGTTTTATTTCCAACCAACTATCGCTTTTCCATTGAACCATCTTTATTGGGGTGTATTTGTTTTGCTTGTGACATTCGATCTTAAGTTTTTGAACTAGACCCTAAGTCATTAAGTTGTGCCTTTCTAAGATACTATTGTTTACGAAATGAGTATCGATGTTTTTTTTCCCTCTTAAACAGGTAAATGGTGTTTGTTGATATCACCTTTCATGCACAAATCTCATTTTATTGTGACTCATCACTGCCTAAATTCTCACAGGATTCCAATGAGTTAATATATCTTATCATTAGTTCAACTCAAATTCCACCACCAGTGCCTTAGCTTAAACTACCTATCATCAATGTTTATTTGAGAATACCTCACCCCCTAAATCCTAGTTTGGCACCAGTATCCCCTACGTTAATGGATCTTTCTCTTAGCGATATTGATTTACCGATTGCTCTTCGAAGAGTTAACCGTCAAAGCACCTATCCCATTTTTTCTTGCGTTAACTATGATCGGCGCCGGTATCCCCTACGTTAGTGGATCTTTCTCTTAGCGATATTGATTTACCGATTGCTCTTCGAAGAGGTAACCGTCAATGCACCTATCCCATTTTTTCTTGCGTTAACTATGATCAAGTATCTTCAACTTCTTGCTTAATTATTGCTTCTCTTGACTCTGCTGAGGTCCCAGGATTTGTTCACGAAACTCTATCTTACTCTTGGTGGTGTATAGAGATGCTTAATGAAATGATTGCCTTAACTGAAAAAGGAACTTTGGAACCTGTTGAATTACCTTATAACAAGAAGATTGTTGGCTGTAAATGGGTCTTTGCAGTTAAGTTTCATTATGATGGATTTGTAGCTCATCTCAATGCTTAGTTGGTTAAGAGTTATGCTCAAATTTATGGGATTAACCACTTGGACACGTTCTCTCTGGTGGCTAGCTTGACTTTGGTTTTCCTCTTTCTCTCCTTAGCTGCAATGAACAATTGGTCATTGTACTAGTTCGATGTGAATAATGCCTTTTTGCTTGGTGATCTTTTTGAGAGGTATACATGGAGCAAAAACTTGGGTTTGTTGCTCAAGGGGAGTTTGGGAAAATGTGCCGCCTTCAGACGTTACTATATGAATTGAAGCAAAGCCCTCAGACGTGGTTTTGAAGATTTAGTCAAGTAATATAAGAATTTGGGATGCATAAGAGTAAAGGTGATCATGTTGTATTCTTCAAGCAATTTGCTTCTGAATCATTCTATTGGTTATGTATGTTGATGACATTATTTTTACTAGAAGCGGTGTGCATGAAATTTTATCATTGAAAGCATATCTTCAAAATCAGTTCAATAATAAGGATTTGGGTTCCATGAAGTACTTCTTGGGGATTGAGGTGTTAAGGAACAAGAAGGGTATATTTCTATCTAAACTTTAATGCCTTTCTACATGGTGATTTTTTAGAAGAGGTATATATGGAGCAAACTACTGGGTTTGTTGCTTAGGGGGAGTCTGGGAAAGTATGCCGGCTTCGGAAGTCACTATATGGATTGATGCAAATCCCTCGAGCATGGTTTGGAAGATTTAATCAAGCAATATAAGAATTTGGGATGCATAAAAGTAAAAGTGATCATACTGTATTCTACAAGCAATCTACTTCTGGGATCATTATGCTGGTGGTGTATGTTGATGACATTATTTTTACTGGAAGTGATGTGCATTATACTTATCATTAAAATCATATTTTCAAAATCAGATCAATACTAAGGATTTGGGTTCCATGAAGTATTTTTTGAGGATTTAGGTATCAAGAAATAAGAAGGGCATCTTTCTATCTCATTTGAAGTGTGGTTTGAATTTGTTGGTAGAAATAATAAAATTAGAAGTCAAGCCACGCATTACTTTGATGCTTCATAATCAACAACCTACCAAGGATGGAGAGCTTTTTAATGATCCCAAACGATATAGAAATTGGGAAACATAAACTATCTCAAAGTGACTAGCCCTGACATTGTACATTTAGTTAACTCTATAAGTCACTTAATATCTTCCCCATTATTGGTCAACTCTGGATCAGATACTATGTTACCTCAAAGAAGCCCCCAGAAAAGGGATTTTAGGTCATAATCAGGGGTGTAGAAATATTGAATGTTTCTCTGATGCAGATTGGATAATTTCCAAGTTTGATTGAAGATCCATTAATGGATATTGTATTTTTATTGGTGGTAATTTGATCTCATGGAAGATTAAGAAACAAAATATAGTGTCACGATTCAGTGCAGAGTCCAAGTATCGAGCAATAACAAAAGCTTCAAGTGAATTGATATGGGTCTCCTACTTCTTAATCGAAATAGGTATTAAGATGACATCTCCAACTAAAATTGTGGTTTGATAACCAAGCTGCAATTCATATTGCTTCAAACGCTGTCTTTCTTGAATGAACAAAGTACTTTGAGATATATTGTCATTTTGTTCGTGAAAAGATTCAATAAAATTAGATTTCTACCTCTAATTAAAATTGGAGAACTAGGGAACATCTTCACAAAGACACTAAATAGAGCAAGGGTCACTTATATCTGTAACATGTTGGGTATGAAAAATATCTATGCTCTAGCTTGAGGGGAAGTGTTATGGAAAGTGTTAGATCTAATGGTTGAATGTTGGGTAGCTTGTATATTAGTAAGCTTAATATTAGGTAACCGAATTAGAGAATATCTAAGTACATGATCTTTTATATATTAGATATATTTCTAATCTATAGAAAAATGAGTGTATATAAATATGTAGCATATGCTTTCAATTGTGGACAAAGAAGAAAGTAAGTTTTTCATCACAATATCTAAATGTCCCTATTTAATATAGTGGATTATATTGGAGGATTGATCTTCATCTCATCTAAAAGCTGTCTTTTGTTAATTTTCTTTCATTTGTTCATTTTTGCGCTAAATAGTTGGTTTTGATTTTGTATAAAAAAGATGACGTTATTGCTGAAGTGCTATATTACATTGACTGTTGTAAACCATTGCATTTTAGGTTTAAATTGCAAAAATTCTACTTAAATTTATACAAGGTGTATACTGTAGGTTTCTTTTAGTTGCGTCTCTTCTTTTTTTTTTTTAATTTTCCCTATCATTTTCCAATTTGATAAAATGACTGACCATTTACTGTAAGAGCTGAATTTTGTAGGATTGTTAGACCTCATTAGAGTATTTTTTTTTTTACACCTGATAGCTTTAAATATATAGAAAATTTACATTAATACCACTCAATTTCTATATATTTACTTATCTAACACCTATACTTCAGTTTTTACATACATACCGCCATAGGAATGCATGAAAAGGTATATTTTATGTTACCTTGTAATCTTTTTTGCTTGCTTCTATATTCAGTTTTTTTTTTTAACTTCGCACTCATCTAATATTCGTGCAAATTTTGTTTTAGGGCGTTGGAGAAACATTTGGAAGGGTTACAGTTGAGGCCATGGCATTTGGTTTGCCGGTATGTATATCAGACATTGATATGTTTTTGATCTATTGTTTTGTTCTTTCACTAAGCTATACTGAATTTAATTTAAAATTTATTTTTTTTTTTATTGGGTGGATTAAAAGTTTTGGCCTTAAATCAAAATACAACATCACTCAATCAGTTCTTTAAAATCGACTTGTTATTTTACAATAAGATATCATGCTTGTTCACAAACCACATGGATTTACTAACATCATTCTTAATACAGTCATTTATTTTCATTCTTAGAACATCCAATGAACAAATCAAGGCATTTATTTTATATATAGAAGGATTTACATATATACCGCATAATTCCATTGTTTTGATATCTGAAACCAAAATTTTAGTATATACTTATATACGACACTTTCGTGTCATAATCACATCAGAACATAACATGAATTCTGTATTTCACTTTTAAATAGTTATTCTTAGTGGAATTTTTATGTGATATTAAAGGTTTGGATGCTATATGAGTGTTGCGTGCTATAAAATTTGAGACGGTAGAGTGATATTTTAACTTTTTAGCGTTGCACAAAGATCCAACGCACAGATAAATGAAAAGTACTAGGAGATGACAACATGAAAAAACCCTATAAAGGGAAAAAACCGCGGGGCATAGTCCAGTCAAAGTAATCCACCATATGTATGTGAGTGCATAAGTCTACTCTTCTTATGAATTAGAGAAGATGAAATTATAATGCTGATATTACAAATGTGGAATAATAATTCAACTATAATAGCCGCAATTAGGCTACAACAAATGTAGTTGATGATGAAGGATGTAAGTCGATGGCTATAATAGCGACATTTGGCCACATAGGCTACAGTTGGAAGAACAGTAGTTGTTGCCCACAAAGACCATAGTTGATTGCTGCATAGGCAGTAGTTGGCCACAAAAGCCGTGTTTGGAAGCTGTAATATCATCAGTTAGTCATAGAGGTCTTAGTTGGCAACTGCAATAGTGCAAGTTGGCCACAATTACTATAGTTGGAAGCTGTATCAGTAGGAGTTGACCACATAGGCAATAGTTGATTGCTGCATGGTAGTAGTTAGGCACAAGTTGTAGTTGGGAGCTGCAATATCGTTAGTTGGCTATAGAGGTCGTTGTTGGTTACTGCAATAGTGTCTGTTGGACACAGAGGTTGTAGTTGGAAATTGTATCAGTAGTAGTTGGCTACATAGGCTGCAGTTGGTGACTATAATAGTGTCAATTGACCATAGATGTTCTAGTTGGAAACTGTATCACTAATAGTTGGTCACATATGCCATAGTTGGTGACTGAAATATCATTAATTAGTTACATGGGCTGTAGTCGAAAGTTGTAATAGTAGTAGTTGTCCACATAGGCCGTAGTTAGTGGGTGCAATAACATCTGTTGGTCACAGAAATCGTAGTGGGAAGCTAGAGTAATAACTGATCACATAGACCATAGTTGGTAACTGCAAAAGCGTTAGTTGGCCATAGAGGTTGTAGTGGAAAACTACAATATTAATTAGTTACATAGGCTGTAATTGGTAGCTGTAAAATCGTTATTTGATCTTAGAGGTCGTAGTGGGAAGCTGTAGTAGTAATTGACCATATAGACTGTAGTTGGTAGCTGCAAGAGGTTGTAATTAGAAGCTACAATAATAATTGAACACGTAGGCCGTAGTTAGTAGTTGTAAGAGCGTTAATTGACCCTAGATGCCAGAGTGGAAAAATGCAGTAGTTGGCCATATAGGCCGAAGTTGATGCTACATTGATTAGTGGTTGTACTCCTCTCATGCTTTTATTTTAGACCAAAGGAAAACCTTTTTGATATATGAAGGAGAAGTGCAAGTGTAAAAACCACCGTATTTGTCTACAATGATTGTAAGCAGTTGTCTTTGGTGGTTGATGATGGTAGGTGGTGACAATCTAAGTGGGTCGACGACTACGGAAGCAGTGATCATGATAACAGTGTTCTTAGCAAGATGAATTGTACTCATACTGTCATAGTAGAGTTTCAATTCCCTACTCCTTCCCTAATTCTTCCATGAAATTCTGTATTCAAATCATCTTCTTACTGGCGTCAGTGATAACAACATATTCGGCCTCCATAGTTGAAAGTGTAATAATTTTCTGCAACCTGGAAACCTAACTCATCGCTTTATTCCCTAACATGAAAATTTATCTCATTGCACTTCTCCTTCTGTCCACATCTTGTACCATATCTGAATCTACAAAACCCTGTAGATTGATCCCTGCACTTCTTTAGCAAAGTGACATGTTGATCGTTCCCCTCAAATACTTGAGAATCTACTTTACCGCCTCCCAATGATGCTTGCCTGGATTGGCCATGTATATGCAATATTTGACATGGTACAAATCATCACATACAACAAACTTCCAACCACTGAAACATACATAGTTCTCTCTATCTGTGCTTGCTTTGCTTTAGAGTTAGAGGCAGTAGCTCCTTCAATAATTTAAAGTGACTACATAAGGGAGTGCTAATTGGTTTTGCCTCACTCATGTTGAACCTCTGTAGGATCTTCTCAACATACTTTGCCTGAGACAATTTTGGTGTTTCTGCACCCTTGTCCCTACTGATTCTCATCCCTAGGATCTTCTTGATTGGACCTACATCCTTCATCTCAAACTCACTTAATAATTGTTCCCTCAAGTTCCTGATTTTCTCCATATATGCCCCTGCAATCAACATGTCATCCATTGACAAAACAAACAAAATATAACAGTTACCGAAGTGTTTGATGAAGCAATTGTTGTCTTTATGGCACTTCATGTACTCATTGTCTAACATGAATCTTTCAAACCTCCTGTACCACTGTCGTGGAGTCTGCTTCAAGTCATAGATGCTCTTCTTCAATCTACAAACAAATCTTATTTTGCCTAGCGCCATATAACCTTGTGGTTGCATCATGTATAATTCCTCCTCTAGATCTACTTGTAAAAAAACTATTTTTAAATCAATCCGCTCCAGATGTAGATCTTCCATTGCCACCAGACTCAGCACAACCCTGACAGTAGTCTTCTTCACCACTGGGGAGAAGATCTCTGCGTAATCCACTCTTACCCTCTTTTGGAAACCCTTAACAACAGGTCTTGTCTTTTAGCGCTTGTTTCGATCTGACTTCTCTTTCAGTTTGTAGACCCACTTATTGTGCAATGCTCTTTTATCATTTGGTAGTATTGTCAAATCTCAAGTCTGATTTGACTCCAAAGATTGCATTTCTTCATCCATGGCAAGCTCCCACTCCCTTGAATCTTCAACTTGATTGGCCTCATCAAAGTACTCTGGTTTACCACTATCAGTTAGCAACAAATAGTGTAAAGAAGGAGAATACATTTGTTTGAGTTGTTTCACTCTGTTGGATCTTTTGACTTTTGTAGCTGGCAACCGAAGAACTTCCAGTGCTCCTTCTCGTTGAGCACTTGTTCTTTTTCCATATTCCTGATCACCAATATCTTCTATCTCCACATATCTGGATTCTTCAGAAGTAGCTAACGGACTGTCATGAGTTTTGACAATGTTCTTGTACATCTCCATTTCGTTGAAAGTGACGTCCCTGCTTTGATGAATTTCTGATTCTGATAATCCCAGAACGTGTACCCAAACTCATTTGAGTTATATCTAATGAATGTGCACTTGATAGATTTTGAGTCAAGCTTGCTCCTGCCTGCATCAACATACATATATGCAGAACACCAAATATTCTTAAGTGAGATAGACATACTTTTCTGCCCTTCAAGGCTTCTTTAAGCAAGTCTTTCTTCAAAGATACTGAAGGATTGTGGTTGATTAGATAAACTGCAGTGTTTATTGCTTCAACCCAAAATTGTTTTGGCAGGTTTGCATGTAGCTGCATACTACTTGCACGCTCTGTGATTGTTTTGTTTATGCGTTCAGTCACACCATTCTGCTGTGGTGTCCTTGGGATAATTAATTAATGCCTAACCCCCTCTGTAGCACAAAAATTTCTGAACTTCTGATCACAATACTATCCTCTATTATCTGATCTAGACACTTCCGATTCAAGCTTATTTCATTTTCTACCACAGCCTTCCACATCTTAAAAACTTCAAATACATTAGATTTCTGCTTTAAGAAATATACTTATATCTTTCTTGTGTGATTATCAATGAATGTGACAAAATAACAAGAACCTTTATTAGAATGAACTGAAATAGGACTTCATACGTCAGTATGCACTAACTCCAGTTTTTTTTTTATTTCAGCACTACCCGCTCTTGGAGAAAGAAACTTTCTTTTGCTTGCTTAAATACACTCTTTACAGAAATCCAGATCAACCAATTTCAGACCCTGAAGCTTATTTTTCGAAAGTTGAGATTTTATATCTTTCTCGCTCGTATGGCCAAGCCTACGGTACCATAGATCTGCTTCCGCCCTGGTTCAATGAAATCAGCCATTTTATTGATATATGGCCGCCCTGGTTCAATGAAATCAGCCATTTTATTGATCATATAAAGGGTGCTTTAATATTGCCCCGAGCCATTGTTAATGCCTCCCTGGTTACTTTCCACGAATCACCTGTGAAAGTAGTCACAAGTCCTAACTTTATCAGCTAGCTCACAGAGATGAGATTTCTCTTCAAATGCAGAACATGTCTAACCACAATAAGCTTCTAGATTGTTCCATTCAGCAATCCTAATATCAATATCACATTTTCCCACTATACTGCAGGCTTTGTTATCTCCCAAATAAACCTTCCTTAAATCACTCTGAGTGTAGTTTTTAAATACATGTTTATTGGGGCAAGCATGAAGGCCATGATTGATAGTTGCAATATCATTAGTTGGTCACAAAGGTCGTAGTTGGCGACTGCAAAATTTTTAGTTAGTCATAGAGGTTATAGTTGAAAACTGTATCAGTAGTAGTCGGCCATAAATGACGTAATCGGTTGCTGCGTAGGCACTATTTGGTCACAATGGCTTTGGTTAGAAGTTGAAATATCGTTAGTTATCCACAGAGATCATAATTGATGACTGCAATAGTATCAATTGACTACATAAACCATTGTTGAAAATTTTGTCAGTAGTAGTTAGCCACATAGATCATATTTGGTCACTGTAATATTATTAGTTGGTCATATAGATTATAATTGGAAGCTGTAACAATAGTTGTTGATCATATAAGTTGTATTTAGTGGCTGCAATAGTTTCAGTCGTAGAGCAAAACTGCAATAGTAACTGACCACATAGGATGTGGTTGGTAGTTGTAAGCACGTTAGTTAGTCACAATGATCGTAGTGGGAAGTTGCAGTAGTAGCTGACCACATATATAATAATTGATAGCTGCAAGAGCGTCAGTTGGTCTCACAAGCTATAGTTGGAAGTTGCAGTAGTAACTGACTACATAGGTTGTAGTTGGTAGTTGCAAGAACATTAGTTGGCAAAAGAGGCCCTAATTACTGACCACATGGGCCATAGTTGATTGCTTCAAGGGCGTAAGTTGGCCACAGAGGCCGTGATAGGAAGTTGCGGTAGTTTGCCACATAGGCTGAAGTTGGTGCTGTACTGGTTGGTGGCTACACCAGAGATAATATTTGTCGGTATACGACGTAAGAAGAAATACATGTGTTAGAAACAACAACCGTAATCTGGCTATAACGGTCGTAATAGTGATCGTCAGTTGTCAGTGGTCGGCGACAGCAGATGATGACGGTTGACAGTAGTCGACGGTGCTCGGCGGCTACAGAAACTGGAAGTTATTATTAGATCTTCAATACAATATTATATGTTACAACCGTATTCTACTAAGTTAGCAAACATGGGCCACCTAAAGCGACTAGCAATAAGCGACCAGTGGTGTTTGACGGAGGACGATGGGGCAGTGATTGACAGTGTTCGTTGACAAAGGAGGTCAAAAGTTATTATCTGGTCTTTAGTCTAGAATAACACTGGCATTAGTTATTGCTGGACCTTCAATATATCGTTACATGTTACTATACTACCTTACAAGCAAGGGTGGTCGACAACGATGAGTAGGAGTGGCCGGCGATTGGTAGTCTATTGTCGACAATGGTAAGAGGTTATGGGGGGCATAAATTATCGTCCGGTTTTCAGTCTAGAACATCACTGGAATTCTACTCCTTGTCCTCCCTCAAGTGAAGAGAGGGGGCCTACTTAGTCTAATTATTAGATGCGGAGGGCGCACGCAAAGCTACGCGCGCCCTCCGCACGCAATAATCACTCGTCTACTTATAGCGTCTGGGGAGAGCGATAAATTTTTTTAATGACGCATCAAATAGTAAATATTAAAATTTAATCGTTATGCGCGCCCTCTGCACGCAATAATCGCTCGTCTACTTATAGCGTCTGGGGAGAGCGATAATTTTTTTTAATCACGCATCAAATAGTAAATATTAAAATTTAATCGTTAGATTTGTAAATATATAAGAATTGCGGTATGCATGTAAACCCCCATAATTTAAACCGAAAAAGGAAAGATTAGTGGGATCCCATATTTCTTGAAGCTTCATAATGACTGTGCTACATCGAGAATGCAAATAGTTCGTATTAATGAACCATCAAAATATTATAGTATTATATTCATTAATTTGATATCTAAATACTGGTCAAATCAAAGAAAATATTTTCAGCATGTGTAAAATGAAATATGTCGCAAGCTGAATGTGGTTTAACTTCAAAAAATTTATATAAAAATTGTGCTTTTAGTGAAGGCGATTACAAGTCATACAAGATATCATCAATTCTGCTTAGTAGTTTCTAAATGCTGATCATCCGATGATCTGCTTCCCAATCCAGATGTTTTAGATCCGACTTATGTTAAGAAAAGTAGGCTTAAAAATATTGGGGCATGTTGTATAAAAATGATCTTAGTTTATTAGAATTAAGTGAAAATAGGACAAAATGGAGAAAAAGGATTCATGTAGCTGATCCCACTTAGTGGGGGTAATGTCTTGTTGTAGTGGTTATGCATGTAAATATAAAAGTTTAGGTGTTAAATATGTAAATAATATAAGAATTGTGCCGTATATATATATATGTAAATGCCCCTACATTATACATTTTAGTGAAATAAACAGTCAGAGTAACTATGTTTTCATTATCATAATAGGTTCTTGGAACTGATGCTGGAGGCACCCGGGAGATTGTGGAGGACAAGGTAACAGGCCTCCTCCATCCCGTAGGCCATGAAGGAACACAGATTCTCGCACAGAATATTCAGTTTTTCCTCAACAATCCACCTGCCAGGAAGAAGATGGGATTGCTTGGAAGACAGAGAGTGCAGGAGAAATACCTGAAGCATCACACCTACAGCAGATTGGCTGAGGTCTTCATTAAGTGCATGAAGGTCAAGTAATCTTAGTATTTTTTTTACATTTATGCCAATTATGAATTAAAAAAAAACACATTAAATTTTGTTTCTGTGCTATAATATATCACATTTACTTTTGGCAGTATCATGATCATTTTGTATTGCTAATGCTAGTCATTAATTTGATGTCTTGCTTTTTTTATGAAGAAATTTAGTTGGTGAAAAGATTTAGGTAGTATGCATGTAAATATGTGATGATAAAGATTTAAGTGGTATGCATGTAAATATGAATATTTAGGCGTTAGATATGTAAATATATATGAATTGTGTGGTATGTATGTAAATGCCCTTCTTATTATTTATTTATTTTACAAATTCATTTATTATTTTTATCCCCTTCTTATTTTTTATTTATTTTACAAATTCATTTATTATTTTTATCAATTACATATCTAATAACTAAATTTTATTTTATTTACATATATGCCAACTTATGCATGAAAGTTGCATTTCATTTTCAAAATTAAAAATCTGCATTTCATTTACATATATGCCAATTTTACGTACATACCACATATATCTAACACATAAATTTCAATATTTACTTATATAACCCTCAAATATTTATCATCACATTAAAAATATCACTAATTTAACTTTTCAAACGTGAAATGCAGATTTTCATGTATAAAATTTTTCTCTTAATTTTATTTTATTGGTTAAAATAATTTTTAAATTTACTAAGTTTACGCCCCTAGTTCAATGTTAAGATGTTGTAAGTGAAACAAATTTAATATGCGTGCAATGCTAATGATTTTCTAGCATACGACATATTATCTCGATGAAGTACTAAAGGAAAATTTGCCTGCCCTTGCCATGCAATAAACATCAAATCATTATAATTGTATAAAACTAAGAAATTATCATATATGGGACATCGTTGTTGGCCTAATTACATACTTCACATTAAAAAAAAAGTTTGATAACATAGATGAGATGAGAACGACACCACAATGAATGATTGATTGTCAAAGTTTTTCAGAAGTTGAACAATTACCAAATCACTTTGATAAAGTAAATAAAGACAAAAAAAAATTTGAAGAGAAAATGTAGTATGCTGACAAATGAGCAATTGCAAGATTCAATTACATATAAAAAGAAAAATATTTTTTGTATATACATTATTAGAAGTATAATATGTTACAACATAATTTCATTAGAACTTTATTTGATCTTGATAAATCCAAAAATAATCTACTAAAGATTGATTTGTATTCTTTTTTTAATAAAAATGATAGTTTTATTTTGTCACTGCTAATGTTCATATTATCGAAGAAGAAAAGCTTGATGTTTTGTGAACTTCTTAAGAAAATGAAAGTACTCAAAGGTTATGTATTCTTCGAATTGCGTTGAGGTGTTGCAAAGAAGTAATGAGCGTTATAGTAGAATCATTAAGATTTTTACAAGTGATATGTGTTAAGATCATTTATCTAATAGAAATATTAAGATCATTTAAATGCAGAGAAAAAATAGTCACTATGTTATATTTAACTTTTTAATTAATATTTTATCAATATTAAATTATAAACTAATTTCACTAATACTTATTTTTTCAGGCTATGCAAGATAGATTATTAATGTGGAGAGTAAATAGGCTGCCTGAATTATGGTCATTTGTGGATGTTGAACAGAGTTGGATAACATTTATTTTACTTAATCATAAATATAAATAAAATTAATTTTTCACATTTTTGTTTCTAATAATCCACATAAGAAAATGTAAAATTCTTAGTGAGGAAGGTTTAACACTAGAGGATGGAAACATAGATGTAAATGAGAGGATTTTTTGCCAATTATGGAGCTCGAACGCTCTGATTGAGTGCATTCGCAATGGTTTGTAGTTATTCTTACAAAATATTTCCTAATAGCACTATCACTCAGAGCAAAAGTCGCAGTGACGGTAGCTTCACTTGAGTTGATAGATTGGAGAAAAATTTGAGAAATAGATGCATACCATACGATCTGAAATGTGACAGTTCATGCATTAGATGCAAATGAGTTAGATGACTAAAACCCGCTTTAAATTGTATACTATCTAAGATCATTTACAATAAGATTAATATCTAATTGTGTAATAATTAATTGCACAACTGCAGTGATAATTCTTCTAACATCTGACATCATTAGAGGATGATATGGATTTGTTATGTTATGTTTCGTATATTAGTGGTATTTTGGGAGATTAGTTTCATATTTTGCATGTTGTATTTGTCATTAAGAATTTTTGTTATGCGAGGATGACATGAAATTATAAATTTTTATTTATATTTCAGGGTGTTGGTGGACTATGTGAACTAATGTCTTGAGTAAATTGCATTAAGTGGATAAGCGTTTAATATTATTTAGGATGATGATATTGTTGAAATGACTACGCTACGATTTGACTTATATTATACCTATTAATTACAGTATTATACGTTTCGATTACAACATGTGTAGAAAAGTAACCAGATAGCAACACTACTAGCTTCAATAAATTTGTAGAATTTTTTATGCTTTCCAACAACGCTACAAATGCTGATACTTTCCAAGTATTTGTAGTGCTTTATATAATTGTCGTAGGTACCATTGTGAAAGAAAAAAAAATATTACATCCGAATTCCGGACGAAAAATTTGTATCCGCAATCCAGTAAGAGTGTGTCACGCTGCAAGTGGGTCTCATCTCTCTAAAAAATCTATTCAATCAATGTATTAAACTAGAGCCCACTTGTCACGTGAGAAGTTTCCACTGAACTCCGGATGAAAATTTACGTATGAAGCCGGGGTGTAATATGTTTTTTTTTGCTAAAGACCTTTCTCAACGCTTATAAAAGTACTGTGAAAGTCTTGGCATAACGTATTTGCAACGCTTTCCAAAGCACTACAAAAAACATCAACAGTGTTAAAAGCACTACAAAAGATTATAAAAAGTGATGAGAAAAGTTAGTTTTTTGTTTTAATGATCTTTTCCTCCGATCATGTATGAGAAGGAAATTTTTGTTTTATCATTTTGAACATAAATAAGACTCTTTTTGTCATATCCCCCCTCTACTGAGCAAAGGTGGTGGTATTTTATTTCGAGGTACTTATGACATTGCTATTTTTCTCCTAAATAGGAAAAAATATTACGTGCGTGCAAATGCGTAGGAGCATTTATGGCGAACTTGTGCGAAAAAAACATAGGATATATGAAAAATTCACGTAATTTTTACTTTATAAGTAGAGCTATGTGTAAGAAATGAATCGAGCAGAAGAAACATGGACTAGTGTAAACTAATGGTCAGGTCAAGAACAGTAGAGGAAGAAAATGAGACAAGGAGTGCCCTCATGATTGCAAGATCATACATTCATAAAACTCTTTCTCACAACATCTTTCTAGCCCTTCGTTGATCAAGGCCTCTGATGCGTGCTAGAAAATCTGCGACGGTAGAGTAAGAAATTATCGTCTTAGCGTTGTACGAGAATTCAACACACACACAGATGAAAAAAAAATAAGCAGTGTGACTCCAGAAATTTTTACGTGGAAAACTCAGAAAGAGAAAAATCACAGGGCCTGACCCAATTACGAAAATCCACTATTGATTAAAAATTACAGAAACCCCTTGTCCCACAGACGGAAAATGGTTATTAGATTTTCATGTTATTTCGTCGACTGACGGCATCTGGTTGGTGGTGATTAATGATGATTGGTGGTGATCGACGATAGATGGCGGAGGTTAACGGAAGTCGACAGTGGTCGACGACGGTGAGCGGTGGTCGATGGAGGTCGACTGTGGTTGACGGAGGACGACAATCAGCTGTGGTCGAGAATGCTCGGCGGTGGTCGATGACGGTCGTTGGTAGTCGACAGCGGCTGGTGGTGGTCGTTGACAGTCGGTGGCGGTCGACGACGACCGATGATGACATAGTTGATGTTGGATTTGAACTCCTTCTCAAAGCTTTAAGTTCTTTCTCAAGTCTTCTTCCTCATGTGAGGGAGGGGTGAGGTTTTATTTATAGTATTTTGGGTGTAATTAATATAGGAATATAAACTATTTTGATCGGATGGTCCGAAGAGTTTATCTCGATCAGATGACGTTTAATGGACATTTGAGTGCCTTAACAATGTCAGAATTGAGCAATCTTTGGCTCGTTGGATTAGTCTTGTCGAAACACTCGATTAGGTAATGAACTCGCTAGATTTGACATCCATTTAGCCTTTCAAATGTGTCCATAAATCTTCTAAGAATGATTTAATCACTTAATTTGGGCTTGGTTAGACTCGGATTGGACTAACTTTGATATTATTAGGTCCATCTCATCGATTTGGTTAGTTTGACTATAAGTAATTGAAATCGGAGCTCTGAATGACTTTTTATCAAGATTTGAATATTTATTGCTCAAAATATTGCTTCAAGATTCATGTCGGATGAAGAAAATTTGTTTGTGGCGTATCAACCTCGTTTGGCGACGCTTTACTGTCAAGAAAATTTCATTTAAAAGCTCCATTTGAAAAACTCAATTTCAAAGTTAAGATCGATAAAACAAAATAACAGTTTGGATTGAAAATGTTGTACGACTTTTCTACACTATAGAAGTTAAAAGTCTATAATAACCCCGCCATCTCCGAAAAATTTTGTTGGAAGCAAGAGTGGACCGCTTAGATCTTATAGTGGCTCTCTCGCAACCTTTACAACTCTGATTCCTTCTTTGATTCTCCCTGTAATTTTCTTCTCCATTTTTTCTTAGCTTTAGTTGCAAGCCCTACTCCTTGATTGACTTTAGTCTTGCTTCGAGCTCCTTGCTTTGTATCTTGGTCGATCAATTAAAGGTAAGCTGTGGAAAATGACGAAAGAGTAGGGTTGTAAACAAGCTGAACACGTGCGAGCTCAGGTTCAGCTCGTGTTCGACTCATTTATATTTTAAGCTCAAAAAGTGTGTTCGTGTTCGGCTCGTTCCTTTACAGTGCCAAACGCGTTCACGAACGAATAACCGTTTCGACAACCCTAATCAAGTGGTAATAAGATGTTAAAAATTGGGATAAGATTTAAAAATTGTTGTTCATATTAAAAGATTTATGAAAACATCATTTGAATATAATTTAATCTTTTTTATTCTATTTTCTTAATTAATACTTTTAAT
>NW_018164918.1:153491-154355 GCF_001263595.1 Phalaenopsis equestris
AAAAAAATGGTAAAAGTAGAAGTATTTGGGAAGTAGAAATATTTGAAAACTCTTTATTAGCTTTTCCCACGTGATGTAATGTCACAAAATCAGAATTCAACAATAACTATTTAATTATCTTCAGATAAAATAATATTAACTTAATTAATTAACTCTGCGTAACAATAAACTCCAAATAAAATAAGGTTTGATCGAATTTGAATGAGAATATTAAGCAAGAATTCTTCCCACCAGTCCCCATTTAACGTATAATGTCAGCCGCTAATAGCTGTCTGGCCGATTTTTATGGTGTTTAATCAATCACATATGCTAATACCAAATTTCAGATGGTCCGTTATATGCGAACCATAAATCTGCGGTCAGGATCCACCAAATAATACGAACGGCAGATCGTTTGGACAATACCAAATTCCTATGCGGGCGTGTCGGTCCCCTCAAATTTCTTCTAACTAATTAATATTTCCCCCTCATCACGCGCATTTTAATTCAAAGTCTGAACAGTATTCTCACCCGCGAAGCATCCTTCCAACCACGCTTTTCCACCTCATCGCTGGCGCTGGCTCACTGATTGGCTGGGGCCGCACGGTGCCAGCTTTGATTTCCCACCGCAGATCATCACAACGCGCTCCCTTCCTTTTAAATAGTAATTAACCGCAAGACAAATATGGCCTCATATTAAATTCGGAACCCCACAGGAGCAGAACAAACCAAGGGACTGGATCGACTTTTCTTTTTCTTTGCTGTGATTTAGCTGTATCAGGGATTTCCTTCGTTTTCTATCTTCATCTCGCCTCCACGCTCAAAATCGCAAACCCTAGCCGTTTTGGCTCCTCCACATTCCGCAGCTGAAGGATGAGATGAAGA
>NW_018164918.1:154455-158672 GCF_001263595.1 Phalaenopsis equestris
TGAGAAATTAAATGATAATTGGAGGATAATGATATCTAAATCTTGCAAGTTACAGTCAAATTGAGTGGCCCAACTAGAAGAATCTAACAAAGCTCAAAAATGTTCTAATTGAACAACATTTTGATACTTAACATACTCAGAAATGTTCAATTTGAAGGAAGAGGTTCAAATGAGCAATGAAGATTGAATGATTCCTGATGAGCTCCACCAGTTTACCACCATCGAAGATCCATCATTCAAATGTTACAACTGTTCGGCCATAGTTGTTGTCAGACTGTTATTTCCTTCTTCACCTCTAATCCACCATTATGATACTATTGTTGCTACCCGCATCATCGAGTAGCCACTACATTATTGCAACATCCACAATTGGGCTATTGACCGGCGTCAAAACCATCATCGCATGGCCATCAACATTGTTAGATTGTCATTGATCATCATTGTTGGACCTTCATTTGAGAAATCCCATCTAATCACCATCTTTGAACCATTGTCATCACTTGACCACAATTGCATGGTTGCCACCATCAAATTTCTACCATTGTCAAACCACAATTGCCCGATTGCCACTTTGAAATCAGTGTCATAGCTTGACCACTATCAATAACTTGTCATTGTCATCACCAGATCATCATTGTCATCACTGGACCATTTCCATCATTGGACTAATCATGAACAGGCCATCAACACGCTGCTTCTTGGTTGGAATAATCAAATCATTAAGATTTGAAATTAATTGTCAGACTGATGCCAATTGACCATAATCATCAGACTATTTCTTTCATCATTATCAAACTCCACCATCCAATCACTATCACTGGAACATTACCCATCTATGGTCCCCCATCTTTTATGGTCTGACTATAATTACTTGACTCCCAAAATCCAACTACGGTTGTTAAATAAAAGCCATATGTTTATAATTTAAGCGCACCCCATCACCAAACTACAGTCCCTCAACTTCCATTGCCAAACTACAGTTGCCCAATTTTTAGCGCCCAACTGGAGTCAGTTGATGAGAGCTTTTTAACCTTTGGCGCCAAGCTATGGTCCCTCAATTTTATTACCCAAATTTTGGCAGTCAGTTACAAGTTGGTCAGTCATCTGCTTGTCAGTTGTAAGTCCCCTCCTGGTCTGGGGTTCAATTCCCCTCGAGTGTAGGTGCACGAGGGATGATCGGGGCTCGTATAATAGCCTCCGACTGGCCATTACGTTTCAAAAAGAATATATATATATATAATTTCTGACACAACTTTTTTAAAAAATTATTTTCTCTAACAGTGTTTTATAACACATTTTTATGAAGGTATATCCATCCAACTCATTTTATCGATGCAAATTATCCAGCATACAACAAATATATTTCCAATAAAAGATGTCTATACAATTACATTTGGATAAAATATAAAATTATTCACAAGTTTAAATTATGCGTGCACGCGCAATTTTAAATTAAGAGATAAATTTCTTAATAAATAAGAAAATGCTAACAAAATCTATTTAGAAGGTTAATGCAATACGACATAAAACCAAAAAACCACTTAAATTAGCATTAATTACGTCGCCAAGGAAATAACGTCTTTGTTCAAATAAAGGTTGATTGTATTGTTTGAATGAATCCTATGCAACGTTTTAATAATGGATATTCGTTTTAAACTAACTTTGAAAATATCTTTCCATTTGCTGCTAAAAAAGAAAATATTTTTTTAAAAAATATATTTTTAATTCTTTTTACTTAGTTAAATTGTGAAATTATATCTTTGAATTGGTTTGGAAAATATTCATGCCACGCTATCAAAAAATTTTGATTGTTTGACACAAATATGGAAACATGACACGAATTTCAAGATAAATTTTTGAATATGAAACATTCAGACTATATAAAATTCATCAAGCATTTAAATTTTAGCAAACTTATAGTTAAACTCACCAGCACTGCGTGACAGAACTGGTGACACCAAAGTTGGTATGATCAGAGTCAAGTCGAACCTGAATCAAGTCATAAAGCAACTTTTGGAATATTTTTGTGTCTAATTGGAATGTCAAATAAATGCAACTTTTGGAATATTTTAGTGTATGATTTGGTTATTTTGTACGCTTCGTATGTCGATGAGGCCGTTAACCGTGCAAGGACCGTTACCCGTGCAAGGACCACGAGAGACTCATTTTTTGCCCCGTGGTTTAGTGGGAGCTTTGAAAGCATCGAAGATTCTCATGCGAAATAACTGTTCTTTGACAGTCATGTGCTAGTTCTCACTACTGATGTAAGCAAAACTCCTTTGAATCAAGAGTGTTATTGAGTAACCCCAAGTTGTAATTAAAAAAAAATGTGATACGTCTCCTTGGGAGCACTCTGAACCTCAAAACAGGTAAACACACCTGAATCACTAGTTGTGGGTAGCTTTCGTAGGCATTCCTTTGTAGATATTTGGCATAAGTTATTTTGGTCCGATTTTGTTCAAACGTAAATGCTTGACATACCCTAGCAAGGCTTGTTGCATGGAAGTTTTACACGTTCTTTTTCTTGTTTGTCTGCCTTTGTTGTATATCTTGTTTTTCTGACTCCTCTCTTCTCTTGATCATTCGCATGATTCAGAAGAGAGGTTTATTTGGAAAAGGGAAGTATACGTTGATGGACAACTTTATGACTTCTTTAAAAATAAAAAGAGAAAAGAACAAAAATAGTTACCTCAAGATTCTTGTCTCTCTTCGAGATTTATGTCAAATAATGAAAACTTATTGATGGAGTATCAATTCATAAAATTTAAATTGTATTTGTAATTTTAATTACACGTGATCAAGATATATCTCTTACCTCAAATAAATCAATTGCGATTGCAATTTAAATTACTGGAAATCTTCTTCCCTTTCCACGACTAAGAGTGCCCTTAGGCTATTTGGCACCAGTCCTTTCTCACAGCGGCACTTCTCCCTCCCCACAGCCAATGCCTTTTGGATGCCCTAGCATTTGATACGTCAGCTACTAGATCTACTGGTTTATGAACTCCCTAGTGGGCTCCTTGTTAACAGTGTCTCTGTTATGATTTTCTTCTTTGTATGATACTCCTCTTCTTATCTGTGGTGTGATTACGCTCATCAAACCATTTAAGATGTTGAATCCTGATATATCCATGAATCACACCTCAAGGGTTAGATCATAAGGTATGAGAGAGAGAGAGAGAAATGCACAATAATGAATAGCAATCAGTCTCTTTAATTGGTTGTTTCTCTTTAATGAACCCTTCATTTATAAAAGAGGGGGTGCAATATGTGAAGTTGCATGTTTTTCCCTGCTTTAATGAAGGCGTTATAGTGTATTTTAGCTATTTTACGTATGTAGTATGTGGGTCGGCTACATTATCGCTTGATCGGCTAAACTTGTTAAACTTTGATTTTATAAGGTTTGCATGATTGACTATGCTTAGTTGGTGTAGCCGGTTGGTGGATCTTTTCTGACTTCGAGTTGGCAGGACTGTTTTGGTTGGTCAGATATTGTTTATCAATTGAACTAACCTGATTATTGACCATTCCAAGGATGAGGAGATCCTGTCACCATAATTAAATTAGGCTATTGAGCAGAGGGTAAATCTTTGTACCCGCTATATAACTCATTCCTTAACGAGTGAGTCTTTCAGTATGTTTATGGGCTATGATATTGTTGATTCTTCACTCCCGATGAAGAGCCACAGGGTATCCATGAGATAATTGGTGATATTAAACTCTCTCGTTGAGTTGGCTTGTGACAATAGACAGGTTGCTCGACCTAATTAGCCTTTTTCCTTGGGTTGGGTGGTTTATACGAGATTGGCCTCTGGCTAAGGGTGTTGCACCTTGTCACATAAGTGGTATCTTAAGTCTTCCGACCAGTGGGCCTCCTTCGTTTTATGCCATTTCTCATAGGTCGCTGGATCTCGTTGGAATTCATATATTTGACTGTTGACCTCACTTTTGGTTGAGGTCTAGAAATTTCTTTAGTAGCCTAAGTCTAGCCATATGATTTTCCTATAGACTAGTTTTAGAAAACTAGAAAGGGTACCCTCACCATTAGAAACTCAAAACTCTTCTCTTTACTCAACTTGAAGTTCCACATATTGGTCCTAACCTCTAATATTTGGTAGGTAAGATCATTATGGGGGAAGCTCAAGAAGAGTTCCTATAGGGCTACTTGGCCTTAGGATTGACCCTGGGTGTTGACTTGGAACTAGGGTACACCATAT
>NW_018164918.1:162507-186111 GCF_001263595.1 Phalaenopsis equestris
TTGCCCTTATAGGAAGCTTTTCCCGAACCCAGCATAATATAAACCCTATTTAATTCCTTATATTAAATAGGGGAATTTGTCGGCCAATATATTGGTTCCGCAGATCAAACGGATGTCATGACTTTCTCTAGTTTATTTGATCGAGCCTTACCCTTAATTCTTGTATTCATCCTTTGGGATAGATACAGAATTTGAGGTAAAGTGCTCTTCCATTTAAACTATGAAAATTATGGGGTCAGTTTGACTTCATCTTTTTCAAAACTAAATTTTTTTTTTAAAAAAAAACGTCCTTCCGAAGCGGGCAATGGGATTTCAATTTCGATGACCGACAGTTTCTTACGGGCAAACCCCACACCAAAAATAGTGCCGACAGTGACTCATAATATGCATAATTGGAAAAAAAAATATTTCTTTTTATTTCCTTTGTGAAACATATTTTAAAATTTCTCTCCGAAGAAATTAGCCTTATTAAGAGGTATCATATTATATTTGCATATTATTTCTTTCAATTTAAAAAAAATCCCTAAATTGATTTGAATATATTCAGATTCAAATGTAATTTCAACCTAAATTCAAACCTATTTGAACCTTCAATTTGAACCCGAGATTTGGATTCGAGTTCCGATAGGGTTTAACCATGTTCAAATTAGGTTTGAGTTTGTTTGATTTCAAAATAGAACTAAAATGTTATGATACTGTGTATCACCATGTATCTGTTCATGTATACCTTTGCTTTTCTTATGCAAGAAAAAAAATACTTCTTTTCTCGATGAAAGAGCGATGGTAGGGCTGATTACATGTGAAGGAAAAAGGTGGCTTGTGATGGGAAATTTCTATGGGAAGGCATAAGCAGAAGTGGCAATATGTGAAGGTGTTGGGCTCACAATAGTAGCTCGTTAGAGATAGACATCATGTGCCAGGTGGATTGCAAAGATGAGAGGAGTTTATGAAAGAAATTTAATTAGGGAAGGTGCATGTTTATAAGATTAGTAGAGTGCGAATGCCAAAGAAATTCACTTGGTGATCTGGTTAAAATAAAAGGCGATGTGCATCACAATCGTTCTCTGTACATACATATATACAGAGAAGGTGTGTAAAAAGTGCTTGTAGAGTAGTTGGTTTCATGATGGGAAATATTTGCATACGTATTACGCACGCAGAGTTGTGTTTGTAATAACCCCGCAATAACCTCTGCTTTGCTGTTACTAGAGAGTTATTGGAAGGTTATTGAGGTATTAATTCCAATAACCTATAACCATAATAACCTTCCAATAACCTTCGCGAGTTCAATTCAGATGTTATTCATAGGTTATTATGGGGTTATCGTGGGACACACGCAGAGTTGCATGCGTAATACAAACACAAATATTTCCCTTCATGGTGAGAGATAACTAGCCAAAGGCTTCAATGGGGAGGTGGGATCAAACAGGAGGGCATTGGGGAAGTCTTTCTGTTCAAAATTATTGATTTGATTCAAAGTTCCAACAAAAGATTAAATTTTGATTTGAACTTTATTTGAATTCAAATTCAAATGAGATTTGAAGAAAGTTTGAATTTGAGTACGCACTTGGGTTTCTTCCCAATATGATTTTGAACACATTCAATACATGTTTCAATTTCAAAAAAATTGTTTTTACATACAAATAATTGGAAAAATATTGCACATAGATGAGATAGGTGTGGATTAAGTGCGGATCGGTGGTATTGGCGTGGTATTAATTAGATATTGATGATATTGGGATGGTAAGAGATCATCTACTATTGAAAATAATTTTGGAATTTATTAGGAGCAATTTCATCCCAATGAAAATTTTAAAAAAATGTTTATTTAAAATTAAAAAAAACGAGAATAAATTTTCAAATGAGTTCATTTATGAGTCTCCCAAAGTCAAAAATTTCAAATAAAATCAGACAATCATCTAGATAGAATGAGAGGAAAAGTTAAGGAAAAATTCTTTTTAAAATATCTGTCCGTCGAGGCGGCAGATCGGCATACGGAATATTAATGCCGTGCCTTCAAAGATTCGATTTCGGTACGCGACGCCTCGACCCCGTTGGATTCCCACGTCCACTCTCCTCTTCTTCTCTTCCGCATTCATTCTTATCTCCTCTCTCTCTCTCTCTCCTTCGCTTCCTCTGTTTCTCCTCTCTCTCTCTCCCTCCCTCCCTCTCCCTCCCTCTCCCTCGTCATGGCACTTTCGGCTCGCAAACGAGACCTCCGTGCCTACATCGAAGCCCTGGAAGACGAGCGTCGCAAGATACAGATGTTCTCCCGGGAGTTACCTCTCTGCCTCGAGCTTATCACCCAAGGTACGTCCAAAATCACTTTTTTTGCCCTGTTTGGGAGATTAATGTTCAGTGTTTAGCTAAAAATTCTTCTTTAACGGGCAGCGATCGAAATTAGACGGCAGGAGATGGCTGACGATGAGTATTCAGGTGAAGTGCCGGTTGTAGAGGAGTTCATTTCTCTGAAACCAACCTCTTCTTCTTCTCCCAGCGACAAAAGTCTCAAATTGGCAGGTGATTCTAAGCCCGATTGGCTAAGATCCGCTCAGTTATGGGCTCCGTCTACGGTGGCCGGAGTAGAAACGTCGCCGGAAGAGGTGAGACACAAAAAAAAAAAAAAAATCAAACTTAAACTCTTTCTGTGCTTTATCTCCTTCTTATCGATAAAAATTAACGTTTTTCTGCTCGATTAGAGCTCGAAGCTGAGAAAACCGGTGGCTAAGATTGGAGGAGCATTTCAGCTGCTTGAGAAGGAGAAGCCTTGCCCGCCTCCAGCGTCGGAGGTTCTTGAGAGCTCCATCACCATGGAGAACATTGCTGCGCCCAGGAAGCAGAGGAGATGTTGGTCTCCTGAGCTGCATCGCAAGTTCCTGGACGCACTTGAGCAACTTGGTGGTTCCCAATGTGAGTTCTTCATTTATGATCAAACAAGCAGAAGAATTTTTATTTATTTTTATAGAAAAAGATTGGTTTGGGAAAGGATGAAGTTTGGATTGCATGTTTTCAGCGGGGACACCCAAACAAATCAGGGAGCTGATGAAGGTGGAGCGGCTGACAAATGATGAGGTGAAGTCTCATTTGCAGGTGAAGATTTGTTCAAATTGCTCACCTTTCAATATGCAAAATGATCAATTACTCTCATTTTCAATCAAATTAATTAATTTTATTGATGCGCTGCAGGCTTCATGTATCTCAATCTTTAAATCACAGTTATTCATATATATTCAATCATATGAAACTCTAGATACGTATTTCAAATTATTTTCAGATTACTGTGCGCTCTTTATCATGTTTAGCTAACGTGTTTTTGTTGACTAAATTACTTACATCATAAATGTTTTTACCATTTATATCCAAAAATCTGAAATTTCAGAGTGTGACATAACCTAGTTTCACCTCTCCTTGTCACTCATCCTAGTGTTGTTCATGATCTCTTCTTGTGACTTTCTTTAGTTTTAAGTTTTTTTGGAACCAATATTAGTTTTATATAGTAGTATAATTACTAAATTACTTGCATGATAAAAATTATAAAATTTTATTATTTATATAGAAAATTCTTAAATTTCCGAGTGTGTAATTGCTCATCCTAGACATAATCTAGTTCTACAACTACTTGCCACTCATGATAGTGTTGTTCACGATCTTCTTGCTGACTTTCTTCATTCTAATTTTTTGCAACAACTTATTCAATCCTTGATTAAAGAATTCACATCTAATTTTACTCATACTACCATATAAAACTAATATTGGATGCTACATTCAACCTAGTTTTACATATAAGAAGTATTTGTAGCCTGTTTAAACTTATATTGCACAGTTGCCCGTTGTTTTTTCTGTTGTCATACTGGCCTATTAAATTTCGTGCATTTTATACATATAATGATATAAAAGATTCATGTAGTGGTGTCTTCTGAAGTTTAGGATCGAATTGGGTATATAATATTGTGTGTGTTGTCTCTGCATGTCCGGATCAATAATGACACGATTGAGCCGTATGTGAATGCACAATAACATGACCGCATCCTATCCGTTGTTCCGCACGCAATACATAAGATGTACGCAGCTCTGCGTACATCAGGGGTTATTCAGGGGGTACAATGGGGTTATATCTGGGTTATACCCCCTTGTAACCTCCGGTATAACCCGGATATAACTCCCTTGTACCCCCAGAATAACCTCTGATATACGCAACGCTGCGTACATCTTATATATGCAAATATTTCTCCTACAACTAGTTATAAAAATAGTTGCAAGAGTATCATTTTTTTTGATTTGGGGCCTCTACAACTAGTTATAAAAATAGTTGCAAGAGTATCATAATAAAAATAATAAATTTTGAAAAACAGCGTTACATGCATAACTACTGCAGAAATACCGGCTACACACAAGGCGGCTGCCACCCACTATTCAGAGCAGCAGTCGCATCAGCCCTCAAATCCCTCCACAGTTCGTGTTGGTAGGAGGTATATTGGTTCCTCCACCGGAGTATGCGGTGGCGGCCTCTTCCGCTGAACAAAGCAGTGCGGCTTTCAATGGACTTTACACGAGAAATCCTCAAATAAAACAGCCAAAGCAGCAGAAACAGCTGAATAATTTACCTTTCAGGCCATCACAGTCATACGAAGATGATAATAATAATCCCGCAGATCATGAATCGGAAACGAAATCTGATTCTTGCAACATGTCATCGGCCTCGCAGACCACAACTTTGCCTCTCTTGTGAGATTTTTTTTTTTTTTGTTTAGGTCTCACATTTGAAGATGGTGAGGAAAGTGAACGAGCATTCACATTTATTATGCGTTTTTTTAACTGTAGAAGTATGGAGTAGCATACTTGGACCGGCATGTTTTTTCTTACATACAATTAGATTTGTATGAGAGCATAGCATGATTGATGTCCAACGCTTCTGTTGCTTATTTGGAGCGTTTTATGATTTGTTGAGTTTGATTAATTCCTAACTTTGGGAAATTCGTGCCGATCTCTTCTTTTATACTGTGTCAGAGACTTTCATCTTGTTGTATTCTTATATCAAACGAAATAATTGTCAGTGATCAAGATTGGATTCATGAACATAGAATGTCTCTCTCCCTCTCTCTCTCCCTCTCTCATATTTACGTAAAAATGTATGTCCATCCACTAAGATAATGCGAACAAAAGGAAAAAAAAAAAAAGAAAAAAACACGAAGACCCCAAAAGTACATGTGTTATGTAATATTTACTCCTCCCACGCATGCACACGCACACCTATTTTAAAGTCCATTCTTTGAGATTTCGGCACGCACAAAGCAAGATTTATAGGCCGTTTCTTTTTTTTTTTTTAATAATTTTTTATTTATATTTTAATTTGAAATCAACATTGCTACTGTCGGGATTCCAAGCCCTGGATACAAAAAATAAGGAGTTACATTAAATGGTCGACAACCTACAACATAATTTTTTTTGATGAAAAATCATGATATTAATATATCCTCTAAATAATTGTCTAGTTGCTACTGTGTCCCATGAAAATGATGCACTTTATGACTTAAATACTGTGAAAAGTTTGCAGGTCCGTTACACTGGCGTCGAGTGTAATGTTAAATAAACAAGAGTTCTCACATTATAGACAAATGTAAAAATAGTTTGTACTCTCACCAGTAGATTAATTGAATTAGTAGTGATACGACTTCAACAAATTTTTATCATCTAACATGAATCTTGAGGCATGATACACTTCTCGAGATGACTTTTTGAGCAAGAAATATTCAAACTTCGATAAAAAGTCATCCAAAGCTCCTTTTTCAGCAAACTTACAGTCAAACTGACCAGCTCGACGAGAAAAACCGAATGTTATCAAAATTGGTCCAATCCAAACAAAATCAAGCCATTAAACCATTTTTTGAAGTTTTCTAAACACATTTGGAAGATCAAACGAATGTGGATTCTCTCTAGTCAAATCGAATGTTTTGACAAGACAAATACTATGGGCCCAATATCACTCAATTCTAGCATAATTAAGACACTCAAACTTTCATCAAATGTCATCTGATCGAGAGAAGCCATCTGAGTTGCTTGATCAAAGTGATTTATATTCATGCATTAATAACACCCAAAACTCTATAAATAGAGCCCAACCCCTCTAACGAAGAAGGAAGAAAACTTGAAGCCGGAGGAGAGCTTGAAGTCTGAAGAGAGAGCTTGAAACTTTGAGAAGAAGTTGAAGTTCAACGCCGCTCTTGCCGACGTCATCCAAAACTAACCACCATCGACCACCCCGACAGTCGTCATCCGCCGCTGACCCCCACTGGCCTTTGCTGACCTCCGCAGGTCGTCGTCGTCCCCCATTTACTGGCCGCTGCCCATCGCTATCAGTTATCATCCGTTCCATGCAAAAATTTCATATGCATGTCCACGTTGTCACTTGGGAAATCTTCTAATCCTTTCCAACATGTAAGAGAAGTTGTTGCAATTATAATCATCTTTATAGTTGCACTCTTCAGCTGGATCAGACCCTGTGATTTTTCATGTACCGGTTTTTCACCTAAAAATTTATAATGTCATTACTAGTTTTTTTTTGGCTGAATGTATGTTGAATCTTCATATCATGCTAAGATGATAATTTGGTACTTTATTGCCTCAAATTTGTTAACACACAGTAGTTTGACGTCGTCTGTGAGTATTTAAATTTGCATTTCCAAAATGAACATTGGACAGTTTAGATTTTGAAGTGAATTTTCCTTTTAGAACTGACAAGCGAGATTTTGAAGGGAATTTCTATTTTGAAAACAAAAATTAAACTTCACAATGGAGTAAACATCGAACATTCTTACATCATATGAAATATTTTCTTCTAAGAAAATATTTCAAAGTGTGCAATTAATTGCATAAGTGACTGTCGGGAGAAGAATGATTGGTTCTACGATTGGATTTACAATTGGAAACAAAATATAAAATAAATATATCCATGAAAAGGTTGGAGTAGCTACAGTTGCGGGATATTAGAAATAGATATTTTAATGGATTTAATGATCTTCGACATACCTAACATTGATATGATGTTAAATAATCCAATTTCAATCCAACCGAAGGACAACTTAAAAGAAAATTGATCCAAAATTAATTTTTGAGTGATAGTCGTTGTTCAAGCTGAATTCACATAGCTACCCAATGTAACACATATAAAATCTTACGTGTACATGAAAAATTGTATTAAAATGCAAAGTTTAAGTGTTGGATACATAAATACTTTGGAATTACACATTTTATCTCTAACAACCCTATGTATGGATATATTCATTATGCATTTTATCCTTAACAATAACAACAACATCTTTAAACATTTATCCCACTAAGTTGGGTCGCCTACGAGAATCCTTTTCCTTCATTGCTTCTCTTTTAAAGGCTAACATTTTGCACCATAGAATATTGAGGATCTCATGATCGTCTTATAAAATTTTCTTTGAGGTCTAAGTGATATTTTCTATCACACAATAGGGCAGATGCATTCCTCCACTTCAACCAACCAACTAGAAATCTACTAATCACATCCCCATTTATATCGCCATAACTTTGAACAAGAGACCCGAGATATCTAAAGCTACTTCCACTAAAATTGCATTTCAAGTAATCAGTTCAAGATCTACTAAAAAAAGGCCTTTAGACTCCAATGTCGACCTCCATAATTTAAGTTTTCCCTAAACACTTTTTGTAGTCTTATCCACAAGAAGGATATTACTGACAAAAAGCATGCACTAAGGTACATCCTTCTATAAATGTCTAGTAAGAGGAACCATTACAAAAGCAAAAACCTAACCATAACTAAAGCAAAAACCTATGGACTCAAAGCCGATCCCTCATGTACTCCAACTAAAATAGGAAAATAATTGGTCAAATCTCTTTCTAGTACCTAAACCCTAAACCCTAATCACATTCCTTCAAGGAAATGAAGATAAAAACAAAAATGAAGAGAAGAAGTTACCTTCCTTGATCGTTTCGGAGAGGAAAGGAGCAGAAGGAGAAGAAAAATGAGACTTTCCGATCACTGCAAGCCACGTTCCCAATGATGCATTCTCAACTAGCTTCTGTTGTGACTGTCTTGTGAGGGTTCAGTGATGAATGTGATGGTTTTTGACAAAATAGAAAGGTGGGTGGATGGAGATGCGAGGGTTTGGAGAGGAGAGGGCTTCGAGGAGAGGGGAGTAGGTGGGGGAGTTGATTAGGGCAACACAGGGAGGGCCGCGATTTTGGTGGTATAGCATATTATTTCCAACCGCTTATACACGACTTCCAATCCGTCGATTAATAACATTATTCCTGATAGCATTCCAGTTGTTTATTAAAAAAATTTGTCGGTTAATACCCTGCAAGATGGCGGGTTCGAAGATAACCAACAAAATATGGTTGTCAGTTAATATTTGCAGGTGGAGAGAATCGAGGGAACTCTAGAGTGAGAGCCAGTATCTTCTCTGCCTTGCTGATCTTTAGAACTATTCAAACTTTAAATTAGCCAATATTCTTTATAGCATATCTAATAAGGGTAAAGAATATTATTGCTCCTATTTGACACAACACAATTTGCATACTTCCGCAACAAAATTTCCATACTTATTAGTGATTCATGATAAAAAGAAAGATATTTTCATATTAAGTATTTTTCTTCTACAAAAACTTTAGTTATCTTTTTAAGTTGTTACTGTTTCGTTAAAATATCAAAAATACCAAAAATATTTACATTTTAATTTCTACAAAAATCATTTTTTGTTTAAGTAATTATCTTTTTAAAAATAGAAAAACTTTCTAAAAAGTGCATATTGCATAATTTTCCCTATGGGTTCGATATTCAGATCTTAATCAAAAAGTCCTGTATTACTTGATAACGATACGTATACTTGCGTAGTATCCCAATATAAATATATATAAATAAAAAAAATTAAATTCTTATTTTTCTTCAAGAACAAGTTTTTGGTTTTGTTGGAAAATAAAGAAATATAAGTGAAAAATCTATCAAAACTATTGTTATATTGTGCATAAGCATTAAGTTTCAAGGATCAAGTTTTTGGCGCCATTGTTGGGGATTAAAATCTTCAAGTAGTGGTGTCAACTTCATAAATTCTAACACGGAGCTCTAGAGAATTTTATTACTTCAAGGAATTACACCGTCGAGCGTCTCGACTTCTATAAGAAAGAACAATCTTTCTCTCTTTCTTTCTCTCCTCTTCCTCACGTCTCCTACCTCTCTCTCAAAGCCACGAGAAAGGAACACAAGAAATATTTTTCTTCTAAGCCAAAGAAAAGAAACCAAAAATAAAAGTTTTTTCTTTTTCCTTTTCCTTCAAGCTTCAATTGAAGAGGAGTTTGTGGGATGATTTTGGAGAGCAGGCGGGGTTAGCCTTTTATAGGGAGCAGGCGAAGCTAATTAAGTAAATAAGAGGAAGATTTTCAAGATCTCACAAGATTCTTAGTGAAGCTTTTCAGGCGTTTGCCTTGGAAGAAAATCTTTAAGAAAGTAAATATTTAATTAATAATTAAATATTTTGTCATAACAGATTCTTGACAAATTCAAAGAAAAGGTGTACCGGGCTCCACTTTACTTAACAATTTTCTCACTTGGTGACTGGAACACTAGCTGCACCATCCATTGGGTGCGCTGCCCTTTTTCTTCAAACGTGATATCCTCCACCTCTGCAACTCAAAGTCTCTGTCTTCACGCTAGAAAACCAACTGAAGTCGAGCACAACTTCAGTTTCTCAAGAGTGACACCCTTAGTCAACTCATCAGCAGGGTTCTTGCTTCCACAAAATTTCTTAAATAGTAATTGTCTGTCTTCTAACAAAGATCGAATGAAGTGATACATGATCTGAATGTGCTTGGTCCTGGATTGAAAATCTGGATTTCTGGTAAGGAATATGGTGCTCTATCACTGTTAAGTGTGCCTTTCTGAGCCTTCTTACCCAATTCTTTCAGGAAGCTCTACAGCCATTCAATCTCCTTTGCAGCATCTGACACTGCAACATACTCAGTTTCTGTAGCGGACAAAGAAACTGTCTTCTGTAGACTTGAGCCCCATGACACTGCAGTATCACCAAGAGTATAAACATAACATGTAGTACTCTTCCTACTATTAATGTCTCCAGCTAAATCTGCATCAGCATAGCCATGTACCTCCAGACTCTTTCCTGAGAAACACAAACAGATTTCTGAAGATCCTCTTAGGTATCTCAAAATCTACTTCATAACTTCTTAATGTTCCTTCCCTGGATTACTCATGTACCTGCTCACAACTCCCACTACATGGGCAATATCTAATCTGGTGCAGACCATATCATACATGAGTGAACCAATAACTGAAGCGTAAGGAACCTTACTCATGTAGTCTTGTTCCTCCTCTGACTTGGGTGACTGATTTTTGCTAAGTCTTAAGTGACTGCCCAAAGGTGTGCCAACTAGCTTGGCCTTGTCCATATTGAACGTACTGAGCACCTTTTTAACATATTCAACCTGTGAAAGCCTCAACGTGCCTCTGACTCAGTGTCTAACAATCCTCATGCCAAGGATTTACTTTGCTGCTCCCAAATCCTTCATTGTGAAGTGTCCTGACATCCGCTTCTTCAAATTATTTATCTCATTGATGTTGGCCCTTGCAATAAACATATCATCCACATACAACAATGGGATGATATAAGAATTGTCAAAGTACCTGACATAACAACAGTGATCTGTCTAACATCTGTTGTATCCTGTATTTTGCATGAAATTATCAAATTTCTTGTATTGTTTTAGAAGCATGCTTCAGGCCGTACAAGCTTTTTTTCAGTCTGCAAACTGAATTTTTTCTCTCTATACCACAAACCCTTCAGGTTGGTGCATGTAGATTTTTTCCTCAAGATCTCCATGAAGGAAAACTCTCTTCACATCTAACTGTTCAAGGAATAAATCTTCAATAGCAACCATAGCTAGTACCATTCTAATGGTTGTGAGCTTCACCACTGGAGAAAAGATCTCAGAATAGTCAATTCCCCTATTTCTACTGAAAGTCTTTTACAATAAGTCTAGACTTGTACTTTTACTGCCATTAGACTCAATCTTCATCCGGTACACCCACTTGTTGTGCAATGCCTTCTTCCTTGGTGGAAGTTTTGTCAGCTCCCATGTCTGATTTTCTTGCAGGGAATCAATCTCCTCATTCATGGACAACTCCCACTTGCTAGAATTTTCATATGCTAAGGTTTCTTCATAGCTCTGTGGTTCCCCACTATCTGTCAGCAAGATGTAGTTCAAAGTTGGTGAGTAATGCTATGGCGAACGCCTGCTCCTGACTGACCTACGAACAGCGACTAGAGTTGTTAATGGGAGTTGTTAATGACTCTGAACCGGACCCATTCTCCTGACTCCCAAATCTTTAATAAGAATGGGTGCCCCGGACCCATTCTCCTCATCATTTTCATCTCCGCTCAAACCTCACAAACTTCGATTCCTGAGGAGCTACTTCAAATTTTGTACTAGCCTTCTCCTTGTACATCAACTTCTCATTAAAGATCACATTTCTGCTTTTGATGATTTTTTTATCATGATCATCCCAGAAATGATAACCGAATGCTTCACCTTCATAGCCAATGAAATAAAATTTCTTTAACTTAGCCTCAAACCTGCTATGTGCATCAGGATTGATTAGAACATAAGAAAGACAACCAAAAGTCTTAAGATGAGAAAATTTGACCTCTTTGTCGCTCCAGACCTCCTCAGGTAATTTACAGTTTAATGGGACAGATGTCTCTCTGTTGATCAAGTAAACTGCAATGCTGACCACATCTGCCTAGAAGGTTGGTGGTAGTTCGACGTGCAATCTCATGCTCCTAGCACGCTCATTGATGGTCATGTTTATGTGTTCTGCAGCTCCATTTTGCTGCGGTGTCTCCAGAATGGTCTTCTCCATTCTGATACCCTGAGTTGCACAGTACTCCTTGAACCCACCATCAATGTACTCACCATCATTGTCAGATCTCAAACATTTCATTTTTAGATTTGTCTCCGTTTCAACCATGGTCTTCCAAGTTTTGAACACAGAAAATACATTAGATTGATGCTTCAGAAAGTAACCTATACCTTTCTGCTGTGGTCGTCTGTGACGTAATAGCGAGAGCCTCCAAGTGATGCCACTAGGGAAAGCCCCCACACATCGGTTTGTATCAGTTCTAGTTTTTTTGTCTTTGGCACTCTGTCACCTTTCAGAAAACTGACCTTCTTCTGCTTCCCCATAATGCAGCTTTCACACATGCCGATGTCAACTGACTTCAGTTCTGGTAGCTTGCCTCTGAACTGAAGCTCTTTCATATCTCTCTGACTCATGTGCCCAAGCCTGCAATGACATATGTCTGTTGTGCTCTCTACAATTGCAGTATCAACACTGTTAATTAAACCAATAGTCATATATAGCGTACCAGTTTTTTTACCCCGAGTCAGTAACAATGCTCCTTTGGTAACCTTCTAGGTGTTATCAGAGAACACTACTGAATGACCTACCTCATCGAACTGCCCAACATATATGAGATTCTTTTTCAGTTCAGAAATGTGTCTAACCTTTTGCAGGATCCAATTATTTTTGTTAGGGAGTGCAATTTCAACATCTTCCATTCCCACCATAATCAAAGCTGCTCCATCAGCCAGATACACCTTCCCAAAGTCACCTGTAACATAGTTTTTCATTAACTCCCGGTGGGAAGATGTATGAAAGGAAGCCCCTGAGTCCAGTATCTAGTCGTCAACAGAGCTATGAACTGCAAGCAATAGTGCATCATGTACTTCTTCAGTTACAGCATTAGCACTGTTGTTCTCCGTCTTCTTAGGATTTTTGCAGTTCTTCTTTATGTGGCCAGTTTTGCCACAATTCCAGCAGATTGCTTGCTGACCAGACGTTGACTTGCTCTTGCTTGTGTGCTGTGATTTCGACCTTCCTCTGTTTGAGTTCCTGTCTTGTGATCTCCCTCTGGAATCAACATTCAGTGCCGAACTCGAACCTGAGGTCTCGCCAGAATCCTTTTTATGCACCTTCTCAACTAAAATCAAATCACGAATATCATCGTAATTCAGCTTAGTTTTACCTACAGAGGTTCTAACTGCCATCCTCATGACTTTCCATTTATTTCACAATGAAGCCAACAATATCAGCACACGTATCTCATCGTCAAAATCAATTTCAACGGACGCAATTGATTTTTGATGGTGTTAAAATCATTCAGATGTTGATGTTGAACAACACACAAACCTTCTGTCATCTTCAGGTTGAATAAATTTTTCATCAAATGCACATTGTTATTCGTCGATGGTTTTTCATACATGCCTGATAAAGTTGTCATAAGATCTGTTGTTGTCCTCTTTTATGACGTTGTGGGCAATGGAACTTGATAGAGTTAATCGAATAACCCCCAGAACCTGTCGATCTAACAAATTCCAATCTGCCTCTTCCATCTTCACCGGTCGCTTTCCCAATAATGGAAGATGAAGTTTCATCCCATAGAGGTAGTCTTCTATCTGCATCCTCCAATAACCAAAATCTATGTCATCAAACTTCTCGATCCCCGAAACATTCGCTTCATGTTCAGTCATCGTTCTTCCTCAGATCCGAACCGGGGCTCTGATACAAACCAAAATTCAATTCAGTTTATATAATTGAGTTATGAATAAACCAAAACTTAGTTATTAGCTAGAGTTGGGCTAAACAAACATAAACAAAAAATGCATACATTAACTTCAATTTAATTTAATAAACATCATTTAACTTAATTTTTTTTTTCAATTTGTCCGGGTTAATAAAAATAAAACTGAACAAAAAATTAAAAATCAAATAATAAAAAAATTATCATATCCATCTTATTTCATTGATTTACATCGACACAATGATAGCTTCTAAGTTCTTATTAAGGGGTGTAAACGAGCCAAACACGAGCGAGCCCAAACTCAACTCGTGTTCGACTCGTTTATATTTCAAGCTCAAAAAGTGTATTCGTGTTCAACTCATTTGCTTAGCGAGCCGAACACAACAAATGAGCCAAACACGAGCCGTTCACGAGCAAAGAGTCGTTTTGACAACCCTAATCACGTAGACATAAGTTGTTAAGGATTGTGATAAGATTTAAAAATTATTATTCATATTAAAACATTATTTGAATCTACTTTAATAATTTTTATTCTATTTTCTTAATTAATACTTTTAATTGAATATAAATCTTTTTAGCCTGGTCAATTAATTTTTTTTTTAAATACAACTCAAAGTACTCCTTAAAATAAATTCCTATCTCCATATATTTAAAATATAAACAGATAAGCTCAATATAAATGTTGATTTATCAAAGTCTAGATTGATTTCAGTTTTAATCCTATCGTTAAGTAAAGCTTCAGCAGTTTGAAGGTATTCGGTTTCTATTGGTTGACTTCAGCTTATTCCTAGCTCTTCCGCTGTTAACCTTTTAGTTAGACAAATAATTTTTAATTTTTGATTCACACATAAAATCATGTAGATTTCTATAAATTTATACATTTCTCTTTTTTCCGTATCTTCTTTATCGCTAATACGACCCTCGACATTGCCACTGAAACTTTCAATACATACACACACACACACACACACACACATATATATATATTGATATTTAGGGGCCATTTGGGATCATTTTTTTTTTTATTTTTTATTTTTTTTTTTTTTTTTTTTTTTTTTATTTATATTTTGTTTTGTTTTTGTGCTTATATAAAACAAAATAAATTTGATATGTTTGATTAAGATATGATTGTTTTTGAAAACCCTCAAAGCACGTATACATTGTTTTGAGTGCTTATAATCAAAAAGAGTATTTCGATGAGAAGTTTAATGAGCACAAATTATTAGTTCATATATCACTAAGTCATTTAAAATACTATGATAAATATAATTAAAATTATATGAGTAAAATAAAAACAAGCATACAAACTTAGGTGTAAAAACTTTAGTGGGATTAAAAATTATGGGTAGAGGAGAATAATACATCATGTCAAAAATAAGTAAAATAGAAGTGGAGGCTCATTTGACATAACTATGAAACCCTAATTGCATGTATATACATTCGAATTCAGAGTACTCACCACTGAGATCAAGCTAAACTAATCATCCCAACTATGAGAAATGCCTACAAAACTGATGAAAAACTTGACCAATGTTACTAAGAGTGTTGCTAGACTACATCAACTGAGATAGTAGCCCAAGTCATAAGTGTCATGATAGGAGACAGTAACTTCTCAATATATTCCAATCAACTATAACTTTGAGTCCGAGTGCATACTTATGCTATACGCCTCTTATGTTCTACTTTTATACCTTTTGTACATGTTGACTACATTCTGTAGAGCTTAAAGTCATATGCATGCCAAAATAAATTTATATTAGAAAGCACCAAGGCTTATGTCTTTTTTGCTTAATTTTGAGCCATTGATTTGATGCATTATTATTTGTTGAGCTAATAATAGATTTTTCCACATTTTAATATTTATTTATTCTTTTGTCTTAGGCTTCATTTGGGGCAGCTTATTTTGCGTGGCGTGGCCCCAGACCGCAATATTTTTTTTTCTTCGTTTGGTTTTCGCGGCAGCGGTCGACGAAAGCTAAAAAGGCGGAACACCAGGCCGCGGACTTTGGGCCCGCTTGGGACAGCGTATCGATGCAGCGGCGTTTTGAAAACACCGCTTAAGTGTTTGTTTCTTACGTTGGGGACATGTTAATGGAAATGCCGTTTCCTATTTTACATTACACGCGGATCACGGGTCTATCCCCACGATCCGCGTTCGGCCTCCTAGGTTTTACTCTGTTGCCCTCGTGAATCAGTTCCGCATTAGGGACTTTCCTCTTTCGTTCGAAGGCGTATCTCCTACATCCCGCATCCTCGCACGAATTCGTTCAACATTTAAGGATCCATTTTCTTTACCCCCTTCCCCAACTCGACGAGAAAGCTTTGGACGATCCATCTGTTGAAATTTTCGGTGAATGTGGAGGTGTTTAGTGGCTAATAGCCTAGATCCAGTTGTTGGTAGATGAATATTTATAGTGAAAATCTAGATCCTTTTTTTTTTTTTTGAAATATATGAAGAATGGAGATTTTGATTTCACTGTGTGGAATGTTTCTCGCTCTCTTTCTCCCTCTGTTACATTTTTGTAATATAGATCCAACGGTGATCTCTTCACGTTACAGTGTAATATAGATCCAACGGTGATCTCTTCACGTTGCAGTAGGTTTGTGTTTCATATGCTTGATATCTGTTTTTAACTTATGATATGCTTGATCTATGATTTCGGTAAATGTGGGGGATTTCATTTTGTTGTTGTGGCTATTAAAAATTTGATATGGCAAGAAGTATAAGCAATCTTTATGCCGATCTATATGCAGTCTCATATGGCAAGATCTATATGCAGTCTTTATCATTTGTTCACTTTACATAATTATATAGAAGTCTTTATGTAGATCTTTATGCAGTCTTTATGCAAGATCTTTAGGCAGTTTAGAGAATTATATAGAAGAACTTAAATTATGCAGTTTAGAGAATTATCAATTCTCCTTGCATTTCTTCCCTTCCACAAAAATTAGATAACGACATGGATCACTATAACATTTATGTTATTGTGTAATTTGTGTTCAAATGGCTCATCTCACAAAAATTATTATTCTTTCCTTTCCACAAAAATGTCATTGTATATACGGTTTTTTTCTTGAACACCATTAATTTCATGCTAGCTTGTTTATCTCACAGTCAAAATGAGTAAACCTTATGAATCTGGATCATCGACGATGTGGGATAAAGAGACCACCCTGATATTTTGTGATCTCTGTGTCAGGGAAATCGAGTTGGATAATAGGCCGACCACCTATTTCAATAAAGAAGGTTGGCAGAATCTAACCCTTAAATTCAAGGAACTGACCAGAAGGAATTACGATCGGATGAAACTAAAAAAAAAATGAGATCAATTAAAAAAAAGCTGAAAATTTTGGAAAGAACTAAAAAGAGGATCAACAGGATTGGGTTAGGATCCACTTAAGCGGACAACAGATGCACCAGATGAATGGTGGGCTCAGAAGTTAGAGGTAAATCCATACATATATTTGGTTTTTATATTAATTGCATCTTTCGAAAGATTTTGACTAACAATTTATATTTTCTATTACAGGTAGTGCCGGCTACCAAAAAATTCAAACTTAGCAGCATTGATCCAATATTAGAGGAAAAGTTGGATGACATGTTCATAAGTGTTGTCGCTACCGGAACTCATGCTTTCACCCCAACTAACCAGAGCTTTCCTAGTTTAACACATAACATGGCATCCGAGCACAAAGGTGAGTCTGGAGAAGGTCCCAGTCAACTCCATATAGATGTTCAATCAATTGGTGGGACAAAGCGTCCCAGAGCGGAAAAGAAGAAAGTTGGAGCCGCATTTGTCAGAGGTTCCCTAGAGACGCTACTTGAATCTTGCAAACCGAAGACTGAACCACCACTGACACCAACAACAAACGACTACTCAATTCATGAGTGTCTTAAATCTTGAATATATATCCTGGTGTTAAGGAAGATGAACCCATGTATTTAAAATATGTGAAGTTGCTAGGGAACTCCACTCGTAGACAGTTCTTCGTGAATTTGGACCGAGAATTCTGACTCTCTTGCTTTTGATCTTTTATGAATGATTGATTAGGGTTGACATTTGTTTTTATTTTAGTACCAGTCATTGTAATAATTATGTGATGGACTCTTTGCTTCTATGTCTTCCTTTAACTTTATGTGATTGTTTTTGTCATTACATTTTATGTTTATGTCTTCATTTATTTCTCATACTATAGTATCTTTCCTATTAATTCAAGTTAACGTTTAACATGTTTAAAAAAATATCATTTACCACATTTTATAGAATGGATAAATAACAACTTAACCATAACCGTAAAGTTGCTCTCGCCCTTATCTTGCTATACTACTACTATCATACATACGTTGACCGAACCCCTTGTATGACATCGAGTCAGATTGGAGAAAAATGGGTCGGAGAGTTATTACGGGGACACCTGACAAGGTTTGCAAACATGTTCCGTATGATGAAGGTGATATTTCTCGACCTGCTTAATGAACTTCGAGGCCTTCATGGATTACACGGCTCATCAAGAACAACTGCCAAAGAGGTATTGACAATTACCCTGTATATCTTATCCCAAAATGAATCTATTAGAGGAGCTATAGAGTGATTCCAACATTCCTTGGAAACTATTAGTAGATATTTTTCTGTGGGTTTGAATGCGCTGGTGAGTCTAACATACAAGATAGTAAAGCCCTAGGATCCAACGTTCCAGACCATTCCCACACAAATTGCAAAAGACCCTCGATACATGCCCTTCTTCAAGGTAAGTGCCCAACATAATATTCATTTTCAAGAAAAAAATAATATTGATTTAAATGGTTTAGGGGTACTTTCTGTACCACAAGACTGTATTGGAGCTATTGACAAAACACACGTCGATGCACGGTTGTCTCCTGTAGAGAAAGTCGCTTACATCGGACGGTGTGGATCCCCAACACAAAATGTCATGGCCTTGAGTGATTTCAATATGTGTTTTATTTTCGTGATGGCTGGATGGGAAGGTAGCGCACACAATAGCCATGTTTTCAAGTTTGCTACTAGAAACCGAGCATATGGGTTTCCTTACCCTCCTCTAGGTACGTATATTTGAGTTTGAACTTCCATTTGTAACAAACATCACGTAAAAGGTAAGTACTACTTGGTTGACCCTGAATATCCCTTACGAAGGGGGTTTCTTAAGCCGTATCCAGATACAAAGTATCATATCCCAGATTTTGAAAGGTCAAGCGGTGTAGCATGTGCGAAGAAAGAATTATTCAATAAAAGGCATTCATCATTGCGAGGCATAATCGAACGATCATTCGGAGTGTGGAAGAAGAAATATGTTATATTGTGTGAAATGCTCACTTATCCATTTCCGAAGCAGGTCCAGATAGTAGTGGCCACCATGGCACTACACAACTTTATTAGAATGCATCCTTCAAGAACTGATGCAGAATTTGATGTTGTTGATGCAGATTTACAGCAAACTCCCCCCAAAGCTTTCGAGTACCATGTGGGCCACACCATACCACAACTTGAAATGAATTCACTTAAAATAAACACCAGAGATGGTGAAGGGGCATCTAAAATGGCAGCTTTGAGAGATCGAATAGCAGATGACATTAGCGAAACATGTTAAATAATGTATTTTAAAGTTTGGCTACAAAATTATGAATGCTTTCTTGAGGGGTTTTTGTAAGGACAATCTGCTGGCAGTAAGCAGTTTTTTTTATCTGCATTTTTTTTCTATTAGTTCTACTTGGTGGGATAATTATTATTATATGAGTTTAATGAGAGGGTATTAATTATCTGTAGTTTTTTTTCTATTAGCTATGTTCTTTTTTTAAAACCTAGAGATCATTGTTTTCTTTTCTCTGCTGTTATGAAAAAACTGAAGTATCAGTTTGCCTTGAACAATGAAAATATTGCCTCACCGGGATAGATTATTTTTGGTAATTCTATATTTAGTGTTGGGCATTATTTTAGAGCTAAGAATGTGAGGTTAATTGCAGGGGCAATTCTATATTCACCTTTTGTTATATAGCTATGTTTGACATTTTTATGTTCACCTGCTTTGAACTATTTAATATGGAAGGCTTGAATGGTATTAGTATGAAATGTGTTATGCTATTATGGCATTATAATGAAGGATGTTATTCTATTATGGTATTATAGAGCATATTCTTTTCTTAGTAATCTGAGTGGCTTATGTGTCAAAGTGAAGCAACAAGCAGTGATATGTAATTGAGCAAATCATTGTGGGTATTATCAGGTCTTTGCTCTTATCTTATAAAAATATGGGCTCTTGTGTGGAAATCATTGTGGATATTATCTTAGAAGTGGTATGTATTGCATGGTGAAGAATTTATGATAAAGAATTTATAGTATTTCCAATTGAAATAATATCTGAAGGTTCAATTTTAGAAATGAAAGTTCGTTTTTTCCATTTCTTACATGGGCAAAATTTTTAGCAGCTTGGATGACCCAATTCTCTAAGGGCAACCACTGCTATATATCTAAAATCCATTGTTGCACTTCAAAGTATCATATATATTTCTTTCTAATGAAAATGAAAGGTATCTTGGAGCTACTCAAATCCATTTTCTGAAGAACTTATAAATACATTTCTGATTCTGCATGTGAAATGCAGAGTGAGATTTTTTGTCTTCTGATTTCTTTTTTATATAGTGCATTTGTTTTGGATGTCATTTTTTGTTAATTTTGTTTTTATGATTTACATTCATATCTCTCATTTTTTATTTAGAAGTGGTACGTATTGCATGAGCCATTGTTGGTGAAGAATTGCTTACTGCATTTGCTTCATACCACTGCACTGGAGGTTATTTACATATCTAAGCCTAAACTTCCAATTTTTTCATATGTACCACCTTGCATATGCTTGAAATTCTGTATTTTAGTTTTTGAAAAGTTAAAAATGGTGGTATTTTGCTGTGATTTGAATGTTTTTTGGTATACATGTAAAAAAGCAAAGTTTAGGGTGTTAAGACATGTAAATATGTGAGAATTGGGTGGTATGTATGTAAATGCTTCTTTTTTGGGAATATTTTCATATACGCCACTCAATTCTTATGTAACTGCATTGGATTGGTACATATATGGGTAATATTTTCTGTCTTTATGAATGTGTTGGCTACACTGCACTGGAGGTTGTATAAATGAATGCTCTGGAGGTTGTATGAATGAATGCTACGAATTTCCAACTCTCTGTTGCTGATTCGGTTAACCTGTGTTCGAATTACCCACTGTTTTAACATAAGAATTCTCAGCAGTTTACTGTTTTATACCTGGAAATTGAGACATGCTCTTATTCCCTTCAAAATGACCATTTTTTTCTTTTAAAATGTAGAATACACCTGTTTATGCATAGGTAAAGTGGGATGTATGTAATAATTGAAGTTAAGGCTTTACATATGTAAATATTGGTGTAAGTGCCATCTTTTGTCTGTATTCTCAGTTCTGCTTCAGTTAGAACGGATAACTATTCAGAAGTTTGAAGTGTTGCAGCCTTCGTGTCTCTATTATCTTCAAAATTCATTAATTTAGGCCTTTTTCAGAGCAGATTTCTGCATTGAATCTTCATTTGCAAAAATAAATGTTTTCGTACATAGGTTTAAAGCACCAAAGTGCTATATATGTAAGCATGGAAGTTTACGGGTGAGATATGTAAATACATAAGAATTGTGTGCTACATAACTTAACTTTTCTAGTTATTGTAATTACCACATTTATGGAGGCTTTTTTTGGTAGAATTGGACTTAAATGTTATATGCAAAGTTATCAAATATATATATATATGCAGTTGTTGCAAAGTTTGTCATATATATATGTCATGTTTCTTATATATATATATATATATATATATATATATATATATTGTATTTTAGCTCGATTTCAAAGATGTACATTTCCATTTTTTTTCCTGTATAACTGTTGTTGGGTCATTTATGGCTGCCATAGTAACTGTTGTTGGGTCTAGCCCTTGGACTTTCCATTTTTTTCTTGTATAGCTTTTGGTTGAGGTTTAGTTTTTCTCTTTAGTAGCCTAGGGTCTAACTATAAGACTTTCCTATTGACTATTCCTAGAAAACTAGAAAAGGAACCCTCACCAATAGAAACTCTAAACTCCCCTTTGCTCAAATTGAAGCTCTACATATTAGTCATAACCTCTAGCATTTAGTAGATGGGGTCAGTATGGGGGAGCTCAAGGAGAGTCCCCATTAGGACTATTTGACCTTAGGGTTGACCCTGGGTGTTGTTCTGCCTGGGTGTCCCTGGGTGTTGGTCTGAAGCTAATAACACTCACTAAACTTACCTACACTCACTCTCACCCAAAAATCACTCACAAACCTGAACCCAAAATTGTTGACTTTGATCCCTTGATCTTTTGATAAACTCATGTAGATGGTCCCCTAAGCCCACTAGCCCTAGGTTAGGGTTTAGCTAAGACCAGTGCATAGAGGACCCAAATGGGGATTCCATTGGTCCATATCTTATATAGGGTGGTTGGTACCCCAATTCTACCAAAATATTCAACTTGGTTTTTTGCCCCTAAATCCCCCCACATTATCTAGATACCCTTGGAGCCCTAAATTTGGTCAAAATTCCCAAATCCACCCAAAATACCAAATTTTGTTCAAAAATCATTTCAAACCTTTTGAAATCATTTCAAACCTTTTGAAAATACCCAAGTTACCCAAAACTACCCAAAAATTCTAAATTTACTAAAATACCCCCAAAATGGCCAAAATTTAAAAAATATCCTTGGCACCCAAAACTTTCTCAAAATCTTCAAAATCACATTTCCTCAAATTTACCTCAAGTGTCCATCAATTTGGTTCAAATTTCCGTCACTTTTAATACTAAACTCAAATTCACCTTTCATATGACCAATCTAAGCCAAATCCAAACCTAATTGGCCCATGCTTTGAGCTCAATTTTGATCTAAGTCAAACCCCCAATTTTGGCTATATGACTTAATCCCGCCCAATTGAACCACATAGCCTACTCAATTTGCCCTAATTTATGTTTAAAACTCTTCATAACAATTCTAAACATCAAATTTGACCTTCAATTGGCCTTGGTGAAGCCTCAATTTCATTTAATTTTGATCTAAGTCCAAAAAATTACTAAACTTGCCCCCAAATTGGTCATGCCTCCAAATTCCACCAAATTGATTGCCATAATCTCAAAATTGGCACCAAATTTATGTTTAAGACTTTTCATGACATTCCTATAGACCATTTTCAACAATCAATTTGGACTTACACCAAGCCTAGCCCAATCTAGACCCAAGTCTAGACTAACATGCCCAAAGTGACCAAAATTCTAAAATCATTCAAATTGAACCACCAATTGCACTCAAAGTCATTTCAATCCTTCTGATCAATCAATTAGGCTCAAAGTCATGGCTAGCCTAACCCAAACCCAACTTTTAGCCATTTGAACCCAAATGGAACCCATGCACCAAAATTGACCTAGCCATGTGAAATTGATCAAGGCAAGACTTCTACAGCCAACTTTTGGATCGTAGTGACCAAGCTAGACTCACTTAACCCACCCTAGATGAGACATGGACCAAAGGTCCCCTAAATCAAGGGATTTATTTCCTTAAATTCTTAAGTCAAAGATATATTTGTCAAAACTCATCACCAGCCCAAATTAATTGTTGTGACAGATTCCACTTAGGTCCCTGAGCCACCTAAGTACCTCCCCTGCCATGGCCAGCCACCCTAGTCGTCAGAGGAGCCAAAACCAAGAGCCCCAAGCCAAGTTCAAAACTCAATTTCACCCATCCAATGTGTCTAGCTCTGATTGGCTTTAACACTTCAAAACCCTCCTGACCGACCTTTTTTGTAAATCAACAATTACAAGAATTTGATGACGCTACTAGAAGATTTAAATTCCAGCAACGATGCCAAAAACTTGACTGCAACTTTATATATATATGTTTGATTTAATAAAGATGTATAGATATAATA
>NW_018164918.1:187212-190389 GCF_001263595.1 Phalaenopsis equestris
CTCTACACACTAATGGAACCTATCTAACCTCCAGGACTCTTCTATTTTTGGCCAAAATCTTCTCTTTAAAGATGTGGATGAGTTTCCCCAAGAGTTGCTTATGCCCCCCTCCAAAACCCGGCCTTATCCATTGTACAAGTACACATACCCGTCCATCTCACCGTCGGCGGCCTCGATGGCGCTGTTGGCGGCCTTCTAAAGATTTTGTCCTGTAGCCTCGAGAAAAGCTCGCCGTCGGCGGCCTTGATGGCGTCGTCGGCGCCCTAGTGCAATTCTCCACATTTTGGTCCTTTTTGCTCCAAATTTGCTCCTTTTTGCATCTTTTTTCTTCATTGATCCTAATTCATAATTCCTGCAACAAAACATCAAAAATACCTTTCTTTAAAGTGCAATATCATTAAAAAAAGTATAAAAGATGTATGAAAATCTCAACATATTTTCCTTTGGTCACCTCCACCTAAGAATCATTATGCACCCCTCAATTGGCCATGACAACCCACCCTAAGCTGTTTTATTTAAACCTCACTACCATGGCCAAGAAAGGGAGTACTGAAGTTTTCTCAAGGAAAGCTTACATAATTTCTTCCATAGCCTCTTTGAGACCTCCTCAGTGCAAACTAACCATTTCCATGCCCTAATCCTCATCACTAAAGCTCAATTTTTTAGTTCAATTCTGGCCGGAAACAAGTTAAGTTTAGCCACACCACCATATTGCACCAAATCTCAATTAAACTTGCCCACACCTTCACCACAGTGAAAGAAGACAAAGCCCCATCAAAGCCCTCTCACAGAGAACCTCTACCCTAGACTTTGATCAACACCCAAATTTAGTCTTGATCGAATTTGGGTCTAGGAATTTCACCACAGCAAGAGTCTTCATCCCTAACCTCCTTGGACCTTTACGAACGTGCCAAGCACCTCTGATTGAAGCTTCCCTTCTTAGAGCAAAGGTATAATCCTCCCTACTGTCTCGAGCTTGTTTTGATTCTACACTTGCATAGATTCAATTTAATGGCATGTTTATCGTATGGATATGTTCGTCTCACTTAGACGAGTCTATAGGATCAAATCCAAAGGAGTTTGGTTGAGAAATGAGTGAGACTTAAGGTTTTAGGGTTAATAGTCCCGGGTTTTGGCTATCGGGGATGATGGCAGGGAGTCGTTTGATCAATCATGTATTGGATGGATGGACAAGATCGAGCTGGACATCGCTTTCATACATGAACCGTGAGCCCAGTCAGCACTGAGGTGGACAACAGTGCCTAACCAGAGGATGCTGCGTGGAGCTTCAGAGCCACCGTAGGTTGACGGCACAGTGTCACTTGAATAAAAAATAGGGATTTTTTTATTTATTTAAATGCCCATAACTTTAAAAAATCATATCTTTGCATAGAAAAATCACAAAAATAAAATAAAAATATCCTAGTGCTCAGTGAATAGAGCCGAACAATGTGAAAATAGTTTGAAGTTTATTTGATGTATATTTTATTTTTAATTACTTAAATACTGTTCTAAGTATTTTGATTCTCCATGCATTCAAGTATTTCACCATGGCTTGATATTTTGGCATATTGTTGCCTCTGTCATGGGGGATATTCTCTGATTTTTCCAAAGTAAGAGGAGACTCCTAAACAGAGATTTATATTTTTCAAGTTTATGCATTTGATTTGGAAAATTAAATAGAATAATTAGCACGTTTCCTAGAAAAATCCAAGAAAATTTTGGTAGGTTCATTGTAACTAGAGAACCTTAGGAAAAATTTGTCATGATCCAAATCATTAAGAACACACTAAATTTTCATAAACCCTAAAATACAAAGGAAATTTATTTGGGAAAAATAAACATCTAAATAACTTGCTTTTAATTCTTCATTGTAATTTAAAGTTCAGAGGAGGATTCCCCATAAAAATTTCAAAACATATGGAGCTCATTTGATAACCTAATTTGATTTTCTAAGTTAAATGACACTTTTAACACTTAAAATAATCATAATAATTAAAATATAAATCAAAAATTTATGAAATTGATTTTGGGAGCTCTCTATGATCAAATAAATTTTCTAAAAATAAAATTGTAATTGAAGTAAAATTTTATTTTTAAGCATATTTTAAATATTTAAATAATTAAAAAATAATAAAAATCTGAGAATTAATAAAATTCATAAAAATATTCTTAATTATTTTCTAAGCCCTCAGGAACAATTGGAATATTTTTCCTAATTTTAGAAGTGAAGATATTGAATTTTAAAGCTAAAAAACCAATTTTTAAAGGCTATAAAAGGATTTTTCTTAATTTCTCACTAAAATGATTATAATAATTCAAAAAAAATTATAAAAATATTAAATTTATTTTTCTGAGTTCTTTGACCTTAGAGAGATTTAATAAAAATGTAAAACTTAATTTTCCTCATATAAAATATTTTATAATATATTAATACTCCAGAACTTAAAATAATTCTTATAATTCAAATAAAAATAAAAAAAATGAAATTTGGTCTAAGCGGTTGTCAGCTCTAATTGTACCTCTAGTAAAAATTTCAAGTGATTATGTTTTTTCTTGGTCAAGTTATTGAATTTTCTTTGAAAAATCCTATTTTTGCATGTAAATAATGATATAAATTAAATTAAATTTTGAAAAATCACATTTTCTCCTCTGATGTCTTCATCTCCTTTGATGTCTTAATTGACCCATGAGTGAGGTAGGATAAAAATTTCAAAGTCATTTGATTTAAATTTGATGAATTATGAAGTGATAGACCCTTAGGGGCAAATATATAATTTTGAAAATTTGGTCTTAACTAACATTTAAGCTTAATTAAAGAAAGGGAAATGGGCAATATTTGATCTTACTTAACATGTTAAGATGATTGAAACATAAGAAATTAATTGGTAGAAATCAACCCCATTTTTCTTAATTAAAGGATAAGTTTGTAATTTCCTAAATTATTAAAACATGGAGGTCTATTAAATTAAATGATCCTAGACTTAGGGGTATGATTTTGGATGTTAATAACTCACTAATTTAATACCCCTATTTGGTGTTCAAATGACATTCAAACGTTTTGATGATGAATTACTATCACTTAAAATTCAATTTCTTTAAAAAATTACTAATGTATCCACCAAGGTCTTAAGGGCTTAGTAGTGAACTAGGCTAAATCAAATTTGGTTAAATGAG
>NW_018164918.1:191717-204099 GCF_001263595.1 Phalaenopsis equestris
GGAGGAGGTAACCTACGGTTGCTAATGAGGCTTCCCACGGTCTAAATGAAAGTACGGAACTCATTGAGTTGAGTTTAGTAAATTCATTTGGACTAAGTGCATCTGAAAAAAATAGTGGTACCAAAACGAGGGAACCGTAGGATCTTAATCGGTGTCACTCTAATGAATTTTAACATGCCCCATAATATTTAAAGAACCATAACCATAAGGACATTTGATTTGACATCATAGTCTGATACATTAGAAAACTTAAACTTGTCAGGACGAGAAGCTTGGAGCTAACATCATGGGCAGCACGATCATCTTCAACAGCAGAACATGTCTACAACAACACACCTTTTCTTAGAATTAAACAACAAACCATAGGATTTCAAATCATTGAGCATTGAGTATATGTATATGTATATATATATATGTGTGTGTGTGTGTGTGTGTGTGTGTGTGTGTGTAAATTAAACGTCCTTCCGAAGCAGGCGACGGGATTTCGATTCCGGCGGCCGACAGCTTCCAACGGGAAACTCCTCCAAAAAAAAAGTGTCGACAAGCCTTTTGTTGTTTGGTTATCGAAACTGAATGGATGATGCCTCTATTTGAAGCAGTTTGGATGACCCTTCTTTCAGAGCAACCGCTGCCTTATGTATTTCGTTCGAGTATGGAAAATAATTATTGGGAGTTATGGGTTTGTTAATGAGCTTGGATGACCACATGCGGTTATGTTTCATGCGGGTTCTGTTGGAAATTTTGTTGTTACATATTCTTGCTTATATGAAGGGATTGTTGGAAACTTTATGCTTATATAAGACTATTTATTACATTGCTTACCTGCTTCGACATACATATTCATTTCGGTATTACCTAGAGTAGAATATTGTAATTAGATTTCATATATCATACTATATGGTGTTGGTTTGGTCTGTCATTACAGTTCAGCTTGGGATGTTTGGGGGAACTGTTGTTCTCTTACTGGTCTCGACGCTGCTTGTTGTAGTTCTTAATGCGGTGAGGGTGCCAATTACTAATGTTGCGGTTGTGATATTTTTTTCATGATCCAATCGATGTATTCAAGATGCTTGCTTTAATACAAACTGTTTAGGGATTTTCTTCTTATATTGCAGGTTTTGTTTCACTGGACAATGTTTCTTTAAAGCTCTGCAAGTCTTGATTTTCTGAACCAATATTGAGAGAACATGATATATATAAGGATTAAATAATTTGATTGTAGCTTTAGACTGCATGCCCTACGTGGGGCTCTAGCATTTTGTGGTGTTTGGGATCAGCGGAGGAAAGCTCTGCAGTAAAAAACAGTGAAAATGCAAGGCTCAGTTGATATATTTCTAAAATACTGACTTGTGCCAAGTAATATCTTATGAATCTTATGATTTGTTGTAGATGCAGTGCTGGCGTGATTCAAGTTTTTGACTGATCTACTCTTTTTATAATAATTGCAGGACGATGAGCTCGAGGTTTTCAGGGAAGTCTGGGCAAGTGATGTGCCGATATGGGCTACCGTCCTTGCTACTCATGTCACGACAGACACATAGTTACGGGCGTCAATTCTACAGGTGTCTGCGGTGGGAACACGGACCGGAAGACTAAAAATTCTTCAGGTGGGCCGACAGTGCAACTGTTTCTACGATATCCCAATTGGACACAGCTGTTTGGAGTTCGACAGTACCACAACGGAAGAGCACCGCATGTGGTTCGAGTGCTTCCGTTTCTATGATATCCCAATCGGACAGGTTTGCTCGGGGTTTTGAGGTATCAGAACCGAGCAAATTCGTCGTGATGTGTTTTTACATTTTAAAGTCAATATTGTTATTTTTTTCCTTATAATTTTAACAGGTTATTTTTTCTTTTTTTTGTCTTATTATAATCTATATTAGTGTGTGAATGTGTACTTCACTTTCGTATATGTCACTGTGTTTATTTGATGTAATCAGAACTTTTTGAGTTATATAAATGTTATTCAACTCTTTTGCATTTTTATGTCTTGACATTTGAGAAAATAATAAATTCTGCGTAACAGATTATTCATTCAACTAAAAAAATCTGCAAATAAGATGTTTACAAAACACATAAAACAAACAGCTAAACAACTTATCCAGAACAAGAGCAGAGTGGTCATTTATCCATAATAAGTTGTTTTCCAAACGCACAAACTAAACAGTCAGTCAGCTTATTTGGATCAGCTGCCCATCAACAGATTATCAGGTTCAGCTGTTTATCAGCAAAAGCTGGATAAGCTGCAACTGCCCCAAACAGAATCCCTCTGCTACCGTCGTGCTATCCCTTGACTCATCTGCCCTCGATGCAAAGCCTACCCGCTCTGCTCCCTTGACCCTTTTGCCCTCAACGCAAAGCCGACCTACCAATCTCCTCCCTCGACGCTCCTGCCCGTGCCAACCGCAGCCTCCCAAGCGTCAGCCAGGTATTCCTGGCTCTCCCTCGACTCCTTTGCCCCTAGGTAATTCCTTCCTTCCGTTTCTTCTACCTACCAAACTTTTCTGTTCGGACAGATAGGAAGGAATCAACTGTACGCCGCATCATTCTCACAGCCCGTTCATCACATCTCTTTCTTCGGTTTCACACGTTTGGGAAGAATCCGCCATTGCTTTCCTCCTCCTCAGCTAGGGCTGTCAAAACGGCTCGTTAAGAAGCTCGTGTTCGGCTCGTAAATTTTGTTCGATAAGTTAACGAGCCGAACACGAACTAAGATGTGTTCGTTCGTGTTCGACTCGTTTTGGCTCGAAATACTACTCATCAAGTGTATATATTAAGTAGTATTTTAAGAAAATCTAATTGATTTGTAATCAATTAAAATATTGATTAAGAAAATAGAATAAAAATTATTAAATTAGATTCAAATGATGTTTTAATATAAATAATAATTTTTAAATCCTGCTCAAACTCTTATTGTTTTATGTCGACATGGTTACGGTTGTTTAAAGGACTCTTTGTTCGTGAACAACTCCTCTTAAGCTCGTTTAGAAAATGAGCCGAACACGAACACACTTTTTGAGCTCGAAATATAAACGAGCCGAACAAGAGCTAAGCTTGGCTTGCTCGTGTTCGGCTCGTTTACACCCCAATCTTCAGCTACTCCTGAAAGCCATCACTGTCTCTTAATGCCATTAAAGTTGACTTTTATGACGTGCAAAACTAACCAACTAATTCTCAACACGCCCTAATCATCAATTTTATATAAATTAGAGCATTTGCACTGCATCTTTTTTAACAATTTGATTAAGAGCATAAGTTTTTACGTTTTAACCCAAACTGCATTTAATTTATGTTTCTATTTTTAAAGATTAGAGTGGTGATGTGTTATGAAAGTAAAATATATGAGGTGATGCACTTCTCCCAATTTTGAATAGAAACAACCAAGCTACGCATGTAAATGTTCTGATTAATCAAGGTGAATTTCGAAACTCTAATATTTATATTTTAAGAATTGTAATATATGAATAGCCAATCAATTATAATATTGTATAATGGAAATACATTCAACCAAATCAAACGGTCGTAAGTTGAGCACGTGCCAACAGATCAATCGCATTTCAAGCGGGATAGAAATGCATAGAGCAAGCATGGCCAAAAGGCGAGAATCAGATGAAAGACAGGCTCAATGTTTTTCGTATGTCGGCCTGAGCCAAGCCTACAAGATTGGGTAAATCATAAAGCAAAATTCTTGCTTCTCACAAACATCATCCATAATAGCTCATAAAATTTAAAATATTATAGTCTTAAGCAAACAAGAAAATGCATGAAATTTTGAATTAGAAATAAAGTTACAGTACAAGTCAAATGGCCTGTAAGGCTTGGCTAATTATGAAGAGCATATCAAGCCCAGAGCCTGTCAAGTTAAATGGACTGTAACTACTTATCATATCATGATTAATAGGTTAGTTAAAAGTTGATTCAATTAGGTGCGAAGCTTAAAACAATAAATGCGCTCAAATTCAACATCATTTGAATTCAGATTTTTAATATATTTTTAAGCAAATTAATTGTTTGAGCAATCTGAACGCTTGAGATTAGAAGAGATCTAATCCGATTGCAAATGAGTCTAAATCGAAGACTAGAAGCATATGATTGACGACTTTAAGAAATTAATTAAATGACCAAAATATCTCACAACTATTGTTGCTCGATCACGACCTCCACACAACACTTGTTCACGATTGTTGGGCCTCTATTATCATATTATAATTATCAAATCATTTCTCGACTGCCATCACTCTACTTTTACTATCTTCTAAATACAAATATGTGACCACCATAGTCTAATTGTAAGTCTAATTTTGGTATTATTTTGACCGTAAATTTCTTGGAATCGGGGCTCAGATGATTTTAAATTTTAATTTGAAAAATTCTTTATAAAAAATGCATCGAGATGCGTGCTTTAGAGAGAGAGAGAGAGAGAGAGAGAGAGAGACGTGCTTTAAGAGAGAGAGAGAAGTATGCTTGAAAAAAAAAGTTGTATGAAATCTCTTCAAATTTTCTTTTTAGCTTATCTTATAAGATTATAGATCAGAGCTATCCACGATTCATGAATTTCTGTAACATTTATAAATATCTCATTTATATGGTCATTCGTATGATTTACATTCTCTTGTTATTCTTGGATAATCCTATCTAGACATAACTTAATTAGATATGTAATTACTTTGACAGATATGCTTATTATCCTCTATTTTGGCATAAATTTGACTGGCAAATTATCTTGAATGTCTTTATTTTAATATTGCCTTTTAAGACATGCATTACATGTGATGGGATGTCTCGTCAATTTTTAGGAGAAAATATTAAGTTTGGTTAATGGAATGTATGTGGATAGTACCACGCGTTAGGTTTGACGGCGTGATTTGATTCACATTGTTCAGAAGTCATTTCTGAACGTCTGTCATCTGCATGTCATTTTGTTATTATTATTTTGAAGGACTTGTATCAATGCATGTATTGTGCATGCACTAATTTAATATTGAATATAAATTATTTCATCACGAGGGTGTTGCACATGTCCTGATACTAGTCTTTTGAGCTAATTTCCTCCAAGTTCCCATCTCACCACACGTTCCATAATCAACCTAAGCGCATATAGTTTTTTTCACAGCCTCTGTTGCTGACTCATCATTTCCTCCAAGCTCCCATCTCACCACACGTTCCATAATCAACCTAAGCATACACATCTCTATATATTTTACTAATTGTAAAAACCAATGCTTTACTAAAAAGTGATAATATGAAAATGTTACTTTTTTACTTTTATGTCATTTTCCTTTGCCTAAAGGATTCTACATGGTATCAGAGCAAACCAGTCCAACGACACCTCATTGCTCGGCTCTAAAGTATCAATCTCAATGGCCTTTTCTTCCTCCTTCTTTGGTGCTTCCTCCGGCGACAACATAGCAATCCAAACCAACCCTCTGCCAACCGACAATCCCATTCCATTGTAGATCAAATTCATTCTAAGAAGCATCAAGAACTTTATCTCAACCCAACTAATTGTTGATAACCCCCTCAAATGGAAGGCGCGAGTCACTAAACTTCTCCAGACAAATGGGTAGGACAATTTTCTTGACGGATTTTGTCTATGTTCTGCAAGGCATATTTTTTATGCTAATTGTAACCCTTCTCTTATTACCGATTTTATTAATCGGAGACTCATCGATCAAAATCTTGCAACAGCTCTCTTCTCTTCTCAACCCAACTAATTGTTGATAACCCCTTCTCTTATTACCGATTTTATCAATCGGACACTCATCGATCAAAATCTTGCAACAGCTCTCTTCTCTGTAATCGTACTTTCCATTTTACTCTATGTGCTTCTCTTAGATAATTGTTATGACATATGGACTACAATAGAACGTAGACTCTAATCATCCAAACACTCAGGATCATTCAACCGAAGAACGAGCTCCACAACCTCAATATGATAAATAAATTCATGCATCAATACCTTATTGAAATTAAAGCTAAGTTTGACATCCTTGTCGCGGAGGGTGTTCCTCTCAATCCAGAAGACATCATTCATCACACCCATAATGTATTGCTCTTCACTTGTCACACCTTCAAAACATTCATACGCACCAACCTTCAACCAATCTCTCTTGATGAACTCTACACCCTACTTTGCAGAGAAGAAATCAACATAACCAATGAAGCTTCAAAAAAACTGTCCAACTCCACCGCCCTCTTTACTTCCCGCAGACAAGGCTGAGGTCGATCCAACAAACACTACGCAAATGCCACTTGAAAAGCCATTACACCTCAATCGAATCAGCCCCACCCCAACTCCAACATGAGCAATCATACTCCCACAATATGTCAAATCTGTTGCAAACTAGGTCACAAAGCTCTCAAATGGTGGTATTGCCACGCAAAATGTTATCAAACACAAACAACTCTACTCATAACCAACACCGACCTCAATAAAAGCAAGTGGTATATTGACAGTGGAGCCACAAAACACTTGACAACCGAACTAAACCATCTACATAACACTCAAGTCTACTACGACAATAGTACCATTTGGGTAGGGAATGATCAACAACTCCTCTTTACTTAAGTTAGGTAAGGCATCCTACCTACACCTCTAAGTAAGCTCTACCTTCTCAAACTTCACCATGTTCCCAATTTATCTTAAAACCTCACTTTTCATTCATAAACTAACCCAAGCTAACTCATGCTCCATCACTTTCATCTCCGGTGGCTATCAAATTGCTGACCTAAAGACCAAGCAAACTCTACTTAATGGCCCTTGCATTCAAGGTATTTACTTGGTACATCCTCCAAATCCAAACAGTCACCATAAAAACTTGCTCTCCTCTTCATCCAGCACATTCTGCAACTATGGCATCAACGACTCAGTCATACATCACCCAAAACACAATCAGTCATAGCCTCTAAATTTCTTTTTTATGTATATCAACTAAGTAATTTTTATTATAATTCTTGCAATATAGCAAAGAGTCATGGGTTCCCTTTTACAGATTCTAGTTCTAAATCCTCTTCTCCATTAGAACTAATAAACTCAGATGTATGGCAACCTTCCCCCACTTTATAAATACAAGCTTATAAATACTATTTGGTTTTCCATTGATTACTTCACTCAGTACACATGAATTTATCTTCTTTGCAATAAAAATGAAACCCCAAAAATATTTCTTCATTTCAAAGCCATGGTTAAATATCAATACCTATTTAAAATAAAATTAATTTGCACCGACGACTGTGGTGAATACATCAATCATAACTTCAAACACATAACCAATCATCATGGCATAATACATCAATACTCCCACCCCTACACACCCAAACAGAATGGTGTGGTAGAACCCAAACACCACCAACAAATTTAAACTATTCTTACCCTCATGTTCTTCGACTTCCTACCCTCCCAATTTTGGGCCGACACTCTACTCATTGCAGCATATCTAGTCTATCGCCTATCATCCCTAATCACCAATTTCAAATCTCCCTATGAACTTCTTCAGCATTATCCTTCCTCCTACAAATATCTAAAATATTTGGGTGTATTTGTTATCCCTAGCTCCGACCCTATGCTCAACATAAACTAGCTCCTCTCTCAATTCCATGCATCTTTCTTAGTTATGCAACTTCCTAAAAAGGTTATCTCTGCCCTGATCCCACCACGAACAAAACCTTTTCATCTCATCATGTTCTCCTTAACAAACAAAAATTTCCATTTCGCACATAACCACTACCCACACACCACCTCCATCTCTCACGGCTACTCTGCCTCCCATACTCCTCACTCCAACATCCATACTATCTACCTCATACTCTCTCCCCCCTCCTCCTTTCCTCCAACACACACACACACACACACACACACAAATTCCCATACAATCGACCTTCACTTCAACTAACCCCACACCCCAACCTACCATTCCTACGCCTCCCACTAAAGCAACACTAACCACATCAACGCATCACATGAAAACTAAGCTTTAAACAGACTCTCCAAACCATACCAAACACTATATATCACTCACCAAATGACAACCAAAACCAACTGCTACTCCTCAGCCATTAAATGATCCCATTGGCGTGAAGTCATGCCCACCGAATTTCAAGCACTACAATCTCAAGGCACTTGGATTTTAGGCCTGCTCTCACCTCACTCAAATGTCATTGGCTTCGAATGAACCTATCAAATTAAACTTAACCCCAATGGATCCATCTCCCACAATAAAGCTAGACTTTTTTCCCAAGGCTTCAAACATTTGCACGGTCTAGACTACACTGAAATATTTAGTATTGTAGCCAAAATACCTACTATTCGAATCCTCATTAAAATTAATCTTGCCCATCAATGGATCATTTTATAACTTGATGTGTCCAATGCTTTTCTACATGGGCATCTCAATGAAACCATCTATATGTCCCAATTCCATGGATTCATAGACCCTATTTCTCCTCATCATGTATGCCTCCTCAAGAAAGCCTTGAATTTCCTCAAACAAGCTCTGCGTCAATGGCTCGCCGCCCTCTCAACCTACCTCCAATCACTTGGTTTTCGGCTAAACTCAGCTGATCCTTCCCTCTTTCACCTACACACAAACTAGCAACACCTCAATATACTCATCTGTGTCGATGATATCCTCTTCACTGGTAATAACTCCAATCTTATCAAATCCATCATTAAAAAACTCCAAACCAAATTTCATGTGAAAATTTTAGGTCCCCTCTCCCACTTCCTTGGAATCAAAGCTAACACCACATTGTATGGACTTCATCTCTCTCAATCTTCATACATAATCGAACTTCTTCAATCCATGGGCATGCTCAACTCAAAACCCATTGCCAATTCTTGGCCATCCAAACAACCTTTAACTCCACTAGATATCGCCCCTTTACCGAACCTAAACCCATACTGACAGCTCGTGGGCTCACAACAGCATCCAACAGTCACCCGCCTGGACATTGGTTTTGCTGTCAACCTTGCCTCCCAACACATGCAAAAACCTACGAATCACCACTTCATTCAACTCAAGAGGACTCTCCGCTACCTCAAAGAAACCCATTCAGTTGGTCTTCGTATTCACCGCTCGAATCTCAACCTCACCGCTTACTCAAACTCTAACTGAGTCGGAAATCCGAAAGATCGCAAATCCACCTTGGGCTAATGTGTCTTCTTTAGCATCACACTAATATCTTGGTGCGCAAAGAAACAATCCACCGTCACTAGATCATCAGATCATCAGTTGAAGCTGAATATCGAGCATTTGCACTGCAGTCCTATACATTATTTGGCTCTGATGACTCCCGATTAACGTCGACATTCCTCAACATTAACCAATAACTCTATACTGCAACAATGTCTCTGCCATCGCTCTCACCAATAGCCCTGTCTTCCATGCCAGGACTAAACACATCGAGTTTGATTGCCACTTCATCCGCTACTGTGTACAACAAAAATATCTCATCGTTCATCACATATCAACGCGAGATCAACAAGCCGACATATTCACGAAAGCTCTCCACAATGCAAGATTTTAGCAAATCAATTCTGAGGTGACACTTCCACTTGAAACTATCAGCTTGAGGGGGGATGTAACTACCTGTTCTCCACACGCCTGCAAGAGCAATATTGACACATTCCCCTGGACTAATCTAGACCATACATTTCTTTCAAGCTCCCATCTCACTACTCATTTCATAACCAACCGAAGCATACCATCTCTATATCTTACTAATCATCCAAACAAATGCTTTATTGAAAAGTGGTGATATGAAAAAGTTGCTCTTTACTTTTCTTTCATCATCTTCTTTTACCTAAAGGGTTCTACACTTTTAGCTCATCTATCCATATAAGGGATCATGTGATTATGTTTTAATTATTTCATGTTAGATTAAAATTTTATTTATTTTATGTAGAAATTTAAATATCATTAAAATTGGATATTACAAGACAAGAACTTAAGGCTTCACAATGCAATTCGAGTCCCCAAATCAAAGGCAAGAAAATCATAAACCAAAGGCTAATGTCAATCTATGTCCTGTCATCCACCTTAAGGGGTGTTTGGCAGCGGAATTTGAGCGGGATTTATACACAATTTAACGTAAATTCAACTAAACAAAAAACTTAGAGAAATTAAATCCAAAATTCTCAAAATTTAATTATATTTTCCTTCCGTTTATTTTTTTTTAATATAAATTAGGACTTATTAAATTTGATTATTACTTGAATATAATAGATTTAGCTTAGGAAGAAAAATCTAATAATCAGTAAATTTTTGTCAAGTAGGGTAAATAAATTTAATGAATTTAACCTTTAATTAAATAAATTACTATTGTGAATTTATAATATTAGAATTTGATAAATCCGGACTTAATAAATTTATTAAATAATATTTATCATAAATTTTATAAACAGCCGACAAGCTCTGGCCGATACAAATCATAATATAATTATAAGAAAATATCATTCAATAATGATGATATGGATGCACCCCCTTTCCCGAAACCCCAAATGATGCACGTCGGTACCGGGGGCCCACGAAGAAAGATAAATCGCATGAGACAAAATAATGGAAAGCAATTGGGTCAGGACTCTTCCATCTTTTCCTCCCAAAACAATTTTATAGCCATTTTTTATTTAAAATTTAAAATATTGTTTTAATTAATTTTCAATTTATAAAAAAAATAAAAAATAATTGTTAGTATAACATTAGATTATTTAAAATTTAAAATATTCTTTTAATTAATTTTCAATTTATAAAAAATAAAAAATAATTGTTAGTATAACATTAGATATTTATTGTATTAGTTTTTTTTTTTTGTAAATAACATGTTCTTCTTTTCCTTTTACATATATTTGTTCTCTCATATGGGTAATATATGTATCATAACAATTGAATGTATTTTTTTGTGAGTTTTGAATGTCTATGATGAGATGTTTGATCTTATGGGTTCTTCTCGATGGTCTGTATGTCGTCATTGGTAGATGTCACATGTGAAAACCTAATGAAGACAACTAAGTTGTAAATAATATGTTCTTCTTTTCCTTTTACATATATTTTTTCTCTCACTTGCATGACAGATGAGACAACTGTGAGAAATATATGTATCCTAACAGTTGAATGTATTTTTTTGTGAGTTTTGAATATCTATGATGAGACGTTTGATCTTATGGGTTCTTCTCGATGGCCTGTATGTCGTCATTGGTTGATGTCACATGTGAAAACCTAATGAAGACAACTAAGTTCCTCTTCTTTTTTCAGTTATTTGGTTTTTGAAGTTCTTCTGGATGCTCTTTTTTCGGTGATATACATATGTGACATAAACGTGCTCGATATTACATGGGTTAAAGACAATCAAAAACTCCTTTTTTTTATAAGGTCTGCTGTCTTCTTATAGTGACAGATTTGTTTGTTGGTATACTGAGTTATCTAAGAACTCATGTCTGCACAACACTGTAATTAATTACTTTTTTTTATCAATTTCTACTTCTGTTATGATTAATGGATGGTCTTTTAAAACATTCAGGAAAAATGAACTCGATGATATCTGAGACTTCCTGATGATTGCTATTTTAGGTGAGCAGATGAGCTGAAAGATTCCACTACCGAGAGTCATCAGATATGGAGAGTTTCTCTGGAGGACGGCTTATCTCGTGACATACAACATCTGTCTTTTAAAAAATAATTATTATATTATTAATTGTTATTTTAATTATATTACTATTTTAGGTGAGCAGATGGGCTGAAAGATTCCACTACCGAGAGTCATCAGACATGGAGAGTTTCTCTAGAGGGCGGCTTATCTCGTGACATACAACATCTGTCTTTTTAAAAAAATTATTATATTATTAATTGTTATTTTAATTATATTTTTCTTAATTTTGGTATTCATGCTACTCATTGTTTAGTGAGATGTCTATCTTTATTTTGTAATATTGTGCATTGGATATTTACTTTCCAGTTTGGAATGTACAGGTATAATTAGTTTTGTTGCAAACACATTACAATACAGCGACATAATCGTCATTTGTCTAGAAATAACTGCAGAATAACTATTTTCCAGCTGTAAAAAACTAAACAAATATTCAACTTATCCACAACATCTTCATGTCATAGCTGTTGCGCGACAACTTATTAATGAACTACAGCTGCCTGAAACAGACCCTTAAGAGCTATTTCTAATTCGCCAAGACTTCTATGTAAATTCCAACTGCTCACCAGTGGAGTCACCATAAATTTGTGGGTTCTGAGAATTTTGACCGTTCTCGAGTTCCTCTCTGTATTTTTATTTTATTTCTTTTCTGGTTTTCTTTTATTTCACATTCTAACACTTATGAAACCATAGGCCACAACAACTTCATTTGCAAAAAAAAAAAAAAAAAAAAAAAACCCTT